>NW_020897727.1:4096184-4175881 GCF_003984885.1 Neopelma chrysocephalum
TCAAAGAACACGGGGCAAACTTTGCAATCTTCATTTAGAAGGGTGCTGCCTGTACACTTGTGCTGTTTCCAAGCTACCTACCACCATGTTCACCAAACTTTACGTTGAAGGATCATATATAATACTGATTATTTCAGTTTTGAGCAAGCTGACTGTTCCAAAACCTCTTGCAGAGGTGTACAGAGACTGTCAGCTCTTCAGATAGAACTTCAGACAAGATTGTCTTCAGATAAGATTAAACTTTGACATTTTAAATATCATTATGAAAAATGTGTACTAAATTCAGTGGCTAATTGCTTTACAGCTTTACTGACTACATTTAAACTACAATCCTGACTATGCAGTTACCCTGGATATGAGAAGGTTCTTCAGTGCTCCTGTTCTCTTAATATATTCAGAGGTCTCTGCACAACATTCAGTAATAAAAAACTTTCTCTTATGGAAAATAACTGCTGAACAATGACATCCACTGATACTGTAGCCTGTTATACATCTTATTAGAAACCCCCTATTCTCTCCCACATTCATATCCCTGTAGTACCCCGCAGAGTAACTCCAGTGTATCTAAGAAAGGGTAAAAGCTTTGGGTTAATAATTCATTATGAATAGCCTACATTTTCATGCAGTGTGTATCCAGGTGATATTATGCTTAATATAAATTCAAAATGTCAGCTTTAAAAAAATAAAATAAGCATTTCAGCCTTTGTTTTAAGTGTGAACCCTGGAATAATTTATTCATGGTACCACAATAAACTGTCAGCTATCTTGACAACTAAAATGAAGTGTACTGTACTCCTTGAAAATTCCCAGAATTATTTTTTTGTCTTACAAAAAGAACAGAGAGAAAAGACAACACATTGAAACCCACGGCCAGACTCCACATGCACAGAAATTTCATTCAGATGCCACTGCATTAGGATCTGTAGAGCCCTTAAGTCATAACAACCTATCAGAAAAAAATCACCTGAAGTGATCTCAATATATCTAAAAATGTTCAACTGTCGTTTTGAAGCAGTAATTCAAGTATTTAAACTCAGAAAAAAAAGTCTTGATGGAAAATACAAGGGGAAAAAGCATGTTAGTGGAAGAGAAACTGCCTTAATTGGGTAGTTAAGAGTATTTGGTAGGATTATAAAAAGGTAAAACTGTCAGAATGCAATTCTTCTACTGGCCACTGGCCAAAGCAGTGCAGATTTTAGAGGAAAGAATAAACCACCACAATTACACAGCGTCTCCCATACAAGATAATTTCAAAACAATTCTCAGCCTTTCACTTTTATTTGCATGAGAGGAAATTTTCACTCACTTTATAGTTTCCCATTGAATTTCTTCACCAGTTAAGTCTTAGTCTATAAAAAGGAATACATCCCAATGAAAAGCCACTGAAAGCAGCAGCACCAACACAGATTTCTCGTGTGGACAAGCAAATACTCCCATTGCACCAGAAGAATTTATTCCTGTTTGAATCAGTCCACTCCTGCAAAGAATCTGCACCAGAAGCTGTACCAGTTCAGGTACCCCAATGACTCAGCTGCAGTTGGAGCAAATGTCCACCCTAGAAAAGCCTTGGAATGATTCGAGGTAACAGGTCAGCAGCAGCTCCCTGCTGTGAGACTTTAATTCATCCTCAGCTGCCAAAGTGCTTCTCTTCTCCACATGAGCCACAACTTTTTTGTTCCCCAAACTTTAACCCACTATTTTTAAAGGCTACCCATTCTTCTGACCTAAAAAAGCCTGCTCTAAGTAAGGAGAAACTCCCCAGGAAAGGAAGATAGAATGAAGATCTCAATACTGTTCAGCACTGTTGGTCTTATTTTCAAAAAGAAAAAAAACCTTGCATTACTTGATATGAACCCTGAAGAGCTGTCAGAATTATTATCCACCCAGTGGAAAGAGATTTCTACTTAGCAAAATGGAAAGTCTCATGAAAGACCTTCATATCTGCTGCCTCTGACAAGTAAGGATGCTTTTTTTTCCCCATACAGGTGGCAAACTTATTTCTAAGTATTCTATGATTACAACTTCAATATGAACAGGGCACAAGGGAATACCTTAAAAAAATTAACTTGTATATTCATATATATCAGAGCTCAGAGCTACGTTTCACTTGACCTTAGCCTTTAAATGACCACTGATAGTTTGTTAATTTTTTTGTTTATATTATATATTATAGACATATATATTATACATATATTATACTTACACATATAGTACTATATATATAATGTATATTCTCTATTTTATGCATAATACATAATTTATTATATATATTTAAATTTTATTTATATTGTGTATATATGTATTATACATACATCTGTCTTATCCACAGCAGACATTACATGTCATGCAGACAGTTTGCTTATTGTTTTCTCAACTTTTTTCAGTTGATCAAACAAAAAAACATTTGAATTAAGAAAGAGGCTTCAAACTAAATTTTTTTTATAGTATCTGCCATTTGTTACAATCCATTCTGAGAAAGGACATGAAACCAGCAAAGAAAATGTAGGACTAATATCTGCAGATCAGTATTTTTCTTTCCATTCTCTTCCCTCCTACTACCAAAATGACTTTCTCAATCGACTTGGGGAGAATACGTTGACAGCAAAAGAAGTAGCAACTATGTTAGAATCATTTTTGTTGGGTCCACAGGGACAATTTCTTTCAAGCAGATGAAATCATAGAATCATAGAATGGTTTAGATTAGAAAAGACCTCTAAGATCAGTGAGTCCAGCCATTAATCCAGCACTGCCAAGTCCACAACTAAACTGTGTCCCAAAGTGCCACATCTATATGTCCTTTAAATACCTCTGGGGATGGTCACTGCACCACTTCCCTGGGCAGCCTGGACAACCCTTTTGGTGAATAATTTTTTCCTAATACCCAACCTAAACCTCCCCTGGCACAACTTGAGGCTGATTCCTCCTGTCCTATCACTTGCCACCTGGGAGAAGAGGCCAAACCCCATCTCACTATAACCTCCTTACAGATAGTGGTAGAGAGGAAGGTCCCCCATGAGCCTTCTCTTCTCCAGGCTGATCCCCCCCAGCTTCCTGAGCCACTCCTCACTGGACTTGTGCTCCAGACTCTTCTCTGGACATGCTCCAGCCCCTCAATATCCTTCCTGAATTGAGGGGCCCAGAACTGGGCACAACACTCGAGCTGTGGCCTCACCAGTGCCCAGCACAGGGGACAATCACTGCCCTGCTCCTGCTGGCCACACTTTGCTGGTACAGGCCAGAATAGCAGTGGCCTCCTTGGCCACCTTGGCACACATTGGCTCATGTTCAGCCACTGTCGACCAACACCGCCAGGGCCTTTTCCACTCAGCACTTTCCAGCTACTCCTCCCCCAGCCTGTAACACTGAGGGGGTCGCTGTGAGCCCAGTGCAGGACCTGGCACTTGGCTTTGTTGACCCTTGTGCCATTGGCCTTTGCCCATTGATCCAGCCTGTCCAGATCCCTCTGCAGAGCTTTCCTGCCCTCCAGCAGATCAACAGTCCTGCTCAACTCTGTGATCTGCAAACTGACTGAGGGCACACCCAAACCCCTGTTCAGATCATCGATAAAGATATTAAACAGGACTAGCCCCAGAACTGAGCATTGGGAACCACTTGTGACCAGCTGCTGGCTGGATTTAGCTCCATCCACCATCACCCTCTGGGCTTGGCCACCCAGTCAGTGTTTTACCCAGCAAACAGAGCACCCATCCAAGCTATGAGCAGTCGGTATCTTCAGGAGAATGATGTGGGGAATCCTGCCAAAGCCTTAACTTTAGTAAAGGTAGACACATCCATAGCCTTTCCCTCATCCAGTAAGTGGGTCACCTTGTCACAGAAGGAGATTGGGTTAGTCAAGCAGCAATTGCCTTTCATAAACTCATGGTGACTGGGCCTGATCCTCTGGTGGTCCTGCATTGTCATGTGATGACACTCAAGATGATTTGCTCATGGCAAGAAATACCTGCCTTGGGAAGAGTCCTGGGATTTAGTGCTATATTGTTTTATCATAATTGCACATTAAATATTAATAACTGCAAATATGACAGACAAAAAGGCCTCTTGACTTATCCTGAGGATGGTTTCAAATTAGGAACCATGACATTTTGCAGTATATACCTCTTATCTGTACCAATTCCGGGAGTAGGCTAATGCATTTAAGTGACATATAGTATCCTTGCATTTTTTATTCCTTATTGGAGATTTTCAATTTCCAGATTGAAATTTCCATACACAACAGTTCTGACAACATTACCAGACATCCGAAATTCTGGGGAAAATAGTTGCTGCACAAGAAGAGATAATTGTTTTATTTCATGTTCATGAGTCAAATACACATGCTTATGGCATGCAGAAACTTTCCTATCTTTACAATTTTCAAATTTGCATATGAATTCTAGCAACTCCTCAATATCCAAAGTAACAGTATATAATCATTAGCTGAAGACTTTACTTTGCCTCAAGTGGAAGTTACCATCCCTTGATGCTTTAACCCTGTGAGGAGGAACACCAATCTTAGAATCTGGTATCTATTGCAAATATTTGATATGGTGTGCTACAGTATGAATAATAAGCTTGGTACAATACATTTTATTGATTTACCAACAACCAGCACACCCTTGATTTTTCACACAGCTTTTGTGTTCTCAAATACGGCAGCCCAGCCTATTAAAAATAAATTAATCTTTTTTTAATGTCAAATGTGACATACCCAGAAAAAGAGCACTTCCTTTCTTCTTTCCTTTTTTCATCTTATTAGAACACTTTTTTCTCTTAAACTCGGGTTTAAGCACATTCTACCCAACATATCTGTAGTGTATGAAACCAGCAGAAATGATGGTATCTTCAACTCTTACTATTACATGTTCATTATCTAAAATAATTAAAACTTAAGGGAAATTACAAAGTATAACTGTGAAAGGCAGGCTGCGGGAAGATTTTCAAAATTACCCTTCTAAGATTGTAAGGAATCTAATTACTCTGACAATCCATCACTGTCTGTTGTGTGTCATGAGAAACAGCTGCTGCTGTTGGATTCACAATATTCTCCCCATCCCTTACCTGTAAGCAGCCAGCAGGAGCTGAGCTCATCCACTCACTGCTCTTCTGTCGTGAGCAAGCTCAGCTGAAAGAGCTCCTGCTAAACAAACTGGTGAGATTCAGATATCAGCACATATCACAGGCAGCAGCAGCCTCTTTAGGTGTCAAACAATTACTCTTCAAATTAGGAGTGGGACTGAAACTACCATCAAACTAACCCTTGGTGTTATGAAGACTGAATATAGTGATCATGGGAAATCCTGCCATGCAAATTATGTAATTACACATGTATTTTCTATATAAGCTTTTGTGTGAAAGGCCTATAAATGGTTTGAGTTTCTATAATTATGTGATATAACTTTCTTTTTTCATTCCAGAACATTAAATGTAGGCTGGGAAACATATTTTAGAATCTTACTGGACATTAATACTCTTCCAAAATAGCATTAAATAACTTTTATTTCTCTTCAAGTTTTTCTGCCTTTTGACTTGCACATGCTGCATATATGCTGCATATATGCTGACAAATATTTTTATGTGATAAAAACAGGTCTCAGTGTAAAAATGTTAAGATGAGGGAAAGAGAGATTCAGTGTTCTGGTCTTACCAAGGGTCATGAGCCTGGATCATTTTACCTGAATAATCATACCCTAAAACCAATCATTTATGAAATCAGCATTTACCTCATGCCCCACCCAAACATATTTGATGAGTCAGCACTGTCTCAACATGGACAAAAAGATTAAGTACTCATAGAATACATAATTTAAAAGTATATTCTTTTTCTTGCTTGAAGAGCATGGAGAATCATAAACTTGCTATAAATTTCTTCTTCAATTACAAACAAAAAAGCAACACAAACATTTAATGTGTTTTTAAAAAGAGTGGGTTTTTTTTAAATTAAAACTGTTTCACTTACAATTAAAAAAATGAGGTTTTATATATGAGTTACGTATGCATTATCAGTAATGGCTACAGAATGGTAATGGCTACATTTATTTTTTATAATAAAAGCAATTTATTTACATGCTGCTAGTTGTTTAATCATCTTTAAATTGTCTTTTAAAGTTAATTTTTAAATGCTTTCCTGATTTCAGTTACTTAACAAGTAAATATTATGAACATGAATAGCTTGCTTGCTCTATTTCCACATTTCATAAAGTTTCCATGCATTTAGATATTCCAGGATTTATATTTTTTATATTTGAAATTTATGTGAAGGACCAAACATTCTGTGAATTACAAAAATCACCTAACACATCAAACAAACAAAAAATGTTTTCACTGTTTAAAAGACATAATCAGAGGATAAAGAACTAAGCTCAGACAATAAGTAAATTAGATTTATGTCTTGCATGTAAAGATCACTGATATCAAATGCTCACTTGTCTCAATTTATCTTACGCAGAAGTGAGGGCAATGGCACTTATAAAGAGTCTAGAAATAATAAATTACATCTTATTGCATGAAGTCAAAGGTTAAACTTATTATTGCTCACCGTAGGCCAACCTTAACCTCAGGATTAATGCCATAAACAAAAAGAAAATTCCGTTTGCACACATAATGCACGAGGTTAATGTCTCTGAAGAATTACAAAAGGGAAATGATGCCCCCTACTGCTCCCAGAAAATGTTTCTGTATAAACACAGTATTTTGGTTCAAAGGGAAATTATCATGTAAAACCAATGAACATGTATTTTCAAACTAACCAGTGCTCATTAGCATGGCATATGCCAAGGACAATCGATTTCTTCTTTGGCTTTTAATTAAAATACATGAAGGGCTTTTCCTTGTAGAGGAAACTGTGAGGAACATAAACAGCTAGAGTGAATATAGAATCTAAGTCTCTCAGAAGTTTTGCATTTCAGTGAATAAAGTATGAAGATTTAATTCAATATTTTTTTCCTTTATGTATTTCTGATTACATCAAACTTCCAATAATAACTTTTATGTAGTAACAATATTTTTCAAATAGCAAAATTGATAGGATTGAGTTTGCTGTCAGCCAGCAATTTGGCACAATTCATTAACAGCCTTAGAGTTGTGGAAGACCACAGCTCAATTCCCAACCCAGTGGTTTACTTCTGGTGTCACAGCCACTGTTATAATGGATTTCTTGATGGGCAGGTAAAGCAACAAGATTATTGTTTGAAACACTTTACAGGAAAACAGAGCTCAAATACTGAAGAGCCTTTCCCAGGGTCATATTTGTTCTGCTTTAAGCCACAATAGATCCCATGATATCAATATTGTTAACTCCTGATTTCCACCAGTGTAAGTGAAAAATAACCCCCAGATTCTTAAAGGTATTTTGAAAGATTGAACTCCTCTATCTCAAAGTAAACTAGCTACATAAATATATATTGGGTACATTATTGCCTTTGATCTGACCTTCAGCACCCTTGTGACAATTGTTAAACATATCTAATCTCAAAATTGCCATCACCTGTTTTGTTCAAGGCTTGAGGAGTGAAATGGCTGCAGTTCACAAGTGCTTATGGCACAAAAATAAAAAAATTAAATCAGTAAGCAAAGCTAATGAGCTGACATGAACAGGCATGCTTTTTTACTACAAAGTCCTATTTTATCACAAATCCTACCATGTGTTCTGACGTTATTTAGACAATATTTCTATGACCTTACACTGGTCATTTTCAGCCCAAAGCACAATGAAACACTGATACAAGGGGAGCAGCTTTTACCTGGTTTTTATGAGGACACTTCTGCAGTCAAGTCTGAGAAATGAAAAAACTTCATCATTCATTGTCAGAGCATAAGAAATTGAAAATGCAGCACCTGTATTGTGAGAAACATTTGGTTAGAACAATGTCTCCTCATTTTTGGGGAATTTTGCAACTCATCAACAATAGGAAAACAATGTTCATGATGGTTTACCCTTTAAACATTAACCAGACCCAAGACAGGCTCAGTGGTGAGATTTAACAAAATATAAATTCTATTTAAACTTGTAGGATTATACGTCATAAACATATGTATCATTTTATCAAGAGCATATTTTTAAATAAGTTCAGAAATATTGAAAAATATTTAAATTCCTGTAATCAGAGAAGTAGCAAAATGTTTATGAAAATTTTCAAAAAACAAACACTTGGCTGCAAGAGTCATAAAACTTTAATGATGCTCAAGAGTCTGAGTCTAACTTTTGATAACCTATAAAAAAATTACTTTAAACAGCTTTATAAAACCCCCAGTTACAAGATTAGCAAGAATACTGCTTTAATTTTGCAGTTGCAGAAACTTTATGAAGTACACTGATTTTAAATGAACTGACAGGGTGGCACCTGAGCATGGCTCACTTTTTACAGCATTTCAGCTCAGGCTGAGCTCTGTATTCCTCAGAGAGACTGCGTGGGGGTGGCACCCCTTCAAATACCACTTGTCATTTCTGCAAGTCACTCAGTAGTGCTCAATCCCTTCTCGCAATAGAGATTATGCTCTTGGGTTATCATTTGTTCTGTCAGTCATTCAAGTGAAGCTGCAATGTTTAAATACACAGCAGCCACACAGTGTGGAACCTTTAAAATGACTGGTAATAATACAGTTAAATATTTACATTAAAAAAAAACAAACCACAAAACTGTCTCCTGGAACATTTCCCAGGCTAAATAACAGCCTTTGCCAATACACCTGCAGCTTTTTGTAACTAATTAAGAAACTTGAGCAAACACAATCAAAAAGCCTCAAAAACCAAATGCAGAGTCAATTACTCGAAAAGAAAAAGAATACCCACTCTCAAACAACTGATGCATGTGTAATTGCAGTGCTTTTGTCTTTTCTGCCTTTTATAAAGATTCAGTTATTCATAACAGATTCTTTTGAAAGGAATTTGGAATTAAGAAAAGTAATTATTTCTAAAATTAAGGCACAAAATATTTCATTAATACAAACTACTAATTACTGAATCCATACCTTGGATTACTTTCCACAAGGTTGCCTCTTGATACTAAAGTTGATGATCTATGAGTTCATTAGGATGTCACCAATGCAATAAATTCTCCAAAAGGGAAACCTTTTTAATCACAAGTGTCAAAAGGGCTTCAAGCAGATATAAATGTCTGTCACTGCATAACTAGGGACTTGAATAAGACCTAGAAGTTGGTCTTTATAAAGCAGTGAATCATTTTATTTCAAACCATTTTTTGCTTTTTGCTCTGTAGTTCTGTAAACAGCAACAATTCTAGTTAAAGTATATACCAAAATTTCTTAATGAGAATTTGAGGCTGTCTTAAGTATTATGAGTACATTACATACTTTTTTTTTTAATCCTATGGGATTTTCACAGTAAAATATCCAAAGTGATAGGCCTTATTTGGTTGGTGGGGAAATACCACTTTCCTGAATCTTTGGTTGTATCTTGTAAGCTTATTTTAGTGAAGGAAAAGTTCAATGTTTAGCTGGTAGCAGTCAAAGGAATTGGATACACCCAGTGCCTGCTCTTGCATTTCTACTTGGCACACCAGTGGGATAAATTACAGATTGTCCTGAATGTTAGTGAGTTGCTGCCAACTTCACTATTTGTTTTACTGATGGGGAAATACTGTAATGGTAATGTGTAAATAGGGCTTTTTTTCTTCTGTGTGTTGCAACAGCTTGCTTCAGATGCCTTGTGCTGGTAATTTCATATTTATTATAAAGTTCCTTGCTTACAATTTCATTTGTAAGCAATAACTAAAAGCAACACTGGCTGCAGTGGCTACATTTTAACACTGGATGGCACCAATCACCTCAGGAATTGCCTCGCTAAATGTTAGATTACATTCTTATTATGTGAACCTTGTAGGATAATTTGATGGGAACGCAAAATGTAAATCTCTGAACAAAAAGAAACCAAACAAAAACACACACCAAAAAAACCCCAAAACAAAAACAAACAAACAAAACCCCCAAAACCAAACCAAACAAAAAACAAACAAACAAAAAGCCAAAACAATGGGGGGGGGGGAAGAAAAAGGAAAGTAACTTCAAGGAAGCATCTTGCTGGAATATGACACTCCCTATCAAAACCCTGTGCTGTGTAGAATGAGTATGTGTGTGTAAATGCAGTGTATGTTCACAGATGTAAATTTTTCTATTTTACTATGCCACAGGCAAATACTTTATTTGACTCAAAGATGTAACACTTCAAATTCAGATAGGAAAATATAGATAGCAATACCTGAACATAAGCATTTAGTGTGATTTTCTGATGTGCTAAGAGCTGCAAACTCTCATTTAGTTAAACAGTTCTAATCAGGGATACAAGTGCCTTTATAAAAATGATATTTTGTATTTTTGTGTTAATCCTTTGCTGGTGTAACATGCAAGTAGATGAAAACAAAACAGGTACATTTAAATATGCGACGATAAAATATTTGTCTTCCCTTCAGAGGCTATATTTAAAAAACAGCTACTACAATCTAACTTCACAGGGATGCTAAAGAGGTGGACAAAACAAGTGGGAATCCAGTAGACTGGAGGGAACTAGGAAGATATTTACCTGTCTGAGAGGAGATGAAAGGAGCTGAGACATTTACTCCTTTGTACAACAGCTGGTCTGTATCGTCAATCCCAGGCACTCAAAAGTCTACAGCAGCCCCAGAGATATTTTTTAAGAACTAATGTTATTCTTTCACATCTCGTTTTACGAGTTTTTGGGGGAAGAAGTTGTGACTTTTTTTTTTTAATTAAAATGTGTCCTCTTTGTTTTCCAAGCTATCAGAAGTAACGATTTGGGGCTGGGGGCTACGCTGCTGTCCCCTGCCACCAAGAAGGGATTAAACTTGCCCTTGTTTTTAAATGAAATCCAAGAAGACAATCCCAGAACTGGGCCAAGAGGATGTTCAAAGCAAGGCCCCGGGTTGCGCAGACTGACACGGGGAGGTTCCTGTGTCGCTCCGTGAGGGCTGTGCCGAGCGATGAGGGCTGGAGGGACCCGCCCGCCTCCGGCCGGGGCACCGGAGATAGGGGTGGGGGGAGCCGGGAGGCGGCGGGGTGATGCCGCATCTGGAACGCTGAGTCCAGTTCTGGGCTCCACAGCACCAGACATGGAGCTCCTGGGGCGAGCCTGGTGAGGACTACGAAAATGTTTAGGGGACTGGAGCATCTCTCTGACGAGAAAAGGCTGAGGCAGGTGAGACTGTTCAGCCTCGATAAGAGGCGACTGAGAGGGGACCTCATCAGTGCGTATCAATATCTAAACGTGGAGTGCCAAGAAGGAGCCAGGGTCTGCTCGATGAGGCAGAAATTGATGCACAGCAAGTTCCACCCGAACGCGAGGAAGAACTTCTTTATTGTGCAGTGACCGTGCACTGGAACAGATTGCAAGGAGAGATGTGAAGCCTCCCGCACTGGAGACATTCCAAGCATTCTGGACACAACCCCGAGCCAAGTGCTCTGGGATGACCCTGCTCGAGCAGGGAGGCGGGACCAGGTGACCGCTGTGGCCTCTCCCGGCCTGACCCACCCTGGGACTCTGAGGCGAAGGGCGGGAGGCCCCGCCCACGCTGCGGCACGCGGAGGGCGGGGCCAGGAGCGGTCGGGGCGGGGTCTGGAGCCGCCGTGGGCGGGGCCATGCCCGGCTGTGGGCGGAAAGATCTCGCTGAGTGGCGGGCCCGTGCCCGGCCGTGGGCGGGGGGATCCCGCTGGGGGGGTGGGCCCATGTCAGGCCGTGTGCGGGCGATCCCGAAGGGGGCGGGGCCATGTCTCCACCGCCCTTGCTAAAAATGGCGGCGCCGGCGGGGGCGGTCCCCGCGCGGCCCCGGCGCGGGGCGATGACGCACAGGCCGGAGCGGAGGGCGCGGTGATTCCCGGTGTTGTTGTTCCCGGTGTTGTTGTTCCCGGTGTTGTGGTTCCCGGCGTCGTTGTTTTTTCCCGGCGCGATGGCATCGCGAGCGGCCCCGCGCTGATGGCGGCGCACCGGGCACCGCGCGGCCCCGCGCCCGCGCCCAGGCTGGACGAGTTCACGGTGCCCGCCGAGAAGAGCCGGCTCCTGGAGCGCAGCCGGGGCCGCATCGAGGGCTTGTTCGAGGTGCAGCTGGCGGTGCTGGGCGCGCAGGGGGACTGGCGGCCCGCGCTGTCGCCGCCCGCCGCCGCCAGGATCTGGGTGCAGCTGGCGGGCGAAGGGAAGGCCGTGAGCAGCGCCAAGGTACGGGCCGGGCCGGGCCGGGCTGGCGGGGAATGGGGGGCGGGAGGGACCCTGGGGCCAGGCCGGGCCCGCGGGGCGGAGGAGAAAGCGTGGGGGAAAAACCGGGAGCCCCAGAAGGAAATGCTGGCATGGCAGGTGGGGGTGTGCCCGGTGCCAGGGAGTCTCCGGCCGTGTTGACACAAGCGTAGGGAGCAAAGCGAAACAATCTGTCTGGGAGGGGCAGAGTCCACTGCTGTGAGGCGCTCCTGCCCGCGGCTGGGGACGGGTCACACCGGGGAGAACGGGCCGGGCTTTGTTGGAAAGCGAAACTTGGAATGTCTCGCTCTCCTTCTTCCTCCCCTCCAAAGTCAAGGAATCCCTCGGAGTTGTTTGGGCGTTGCCATGTTTTGCCTTACAAAGTTCACCTATTCTGTGGCGTTTCTCTCATTAGCGAAGCTTTCAGTAACAGGGTAATGGAGCTGATATTTTCTTAGTTGATAGTGGTCAGAGCCCGCCCACTTCCCCAGGCTATGTGCTGGAGCAGATGGCTCTCCTTGATCGAACACTTAAAGAGTTAAGAGTTTGTCTCAACAGTAAACGCGGTCTGTTTGTCTCAGACCGGGACAGCGGTTGCTGTGAAGTATCTTCAGCGTTCAATGTCTTGTACAATGAACCTTTGGGGGGAGTTTCTCAGCAGTAATGCTGAAATTAGTATTACTCATAGCGAACCTGTCAAGTAGAGCTGTTTGAGTCATGTGATGAGAACTTGGTGTGAGCGCTGGGTGGGCTGAAGGTACCTTTCAAAACCAAAATCTCGGTATGTGGATGTTTGTCCGTCTGTTTGTTTAAATACAGTTAGACGTTATGGGGATCCTGAGCACGTATTTTGGGACTTAATTCACAGACTTGGCAGTCTGCTTTCAAAAACTCGATCCCTTAACTGTGCAATGTATAAGACTTGTCAGGAAAATACTATAAATATTGAATATTTGACTGACATTTACACTAAACCGATTTGCATGGGCTCAAACTTCAGAAACTGTTACAGGTAGCTGTTCTTCTCCAGGCATCTGCAGTACAACTTCCTTTTATTTTCAGGAAATTAAAGCCTGAAATAAATAGCACAAGACTTCAGTATTCTAATTGCAGCTTTTCCTAATAACATACAAAATGTTTTCTATATCTGATACTTTAAAGGTTATGAGAAACTTGACTTCACTTGCATGTAGAACAGTTTTCAGATGCTGTCTGGAGGAATTACTGGCTAGAAAGTAGTCAACTGCATATCTTTATTGTCTCCCTTTAAAGGATTTGGTGATAGCAATTTGTGGTTTAATTCATCAGTCACATGCAATGCCTTCATCCTTCATTGCTGCTTAATAAAAAAAAGTTCCCAGATTTTGATATCCTTTTTACCAATTCTGTTGTTGTCCTGTTGCTCTGCAAAAGCAGTCATCTGATGACTAATACACGGAAAGTAATCCTGTGGCTTTGCTGCAGAAGCAGTTTGCGTTCATGTGCCTTGATACCTGTGTGATGATGTAACTCAAACTCAAGGAAGTGGTGTTATGTTATTCATTACCTTGTATTGGCTTTGAGTTCCATTTAAAATAAGTTTAATTTTTGAGAGTAAAGGTAGATACTAAAATGTGGTGCACTTGGGAGTCTGTGAATACAATGACTGCAGTTTAGAAAGTGGTTTCACTGCATTACAGAATTTTAAGCACAGAAAAAGACAGTTTGGGGAAAAATAATGCTACCTGAAATAATAAATAATATACAGTATTGACAGAGTTTTGAACTCTTAACACATTTAAAACAAGGTAGTATAGTGAATTTAATTGCAGTAACTTTTAGGTGGCAGAAATAGCACTGGGATTTTTAATTTTTTTATCTTTGCAAAACCTCAACTTCAGGAACACAGAACTGTCTGGAGCCTGGAGTTCTCAGTCCTTTATCAGTAACAAAAATATAGGATAGCTACTGTTGGGATAAGCCTTCGGAAGTGTTCCTTAGAAACTGGTTTTAGAAGTTCAGATTTAGGTAGAATTCTCCAGTGGCAGGCATTTGTTCACAAAGTATATGTTCTCTTTGACCAAAGAATGGGGATGGGAAAATAAGTCTCTTTTGACTTGTCTTTTAAACTGTTTGAGCTACAACTTAAGTACCCTGTTACTATCAGTTTCAAGTAAATTTATTTATAAACAATAGGATATAAAAGGAAGGCTTCAATGAGGTCTATTTAAAGATCATTTCAGATAACTGTATTTTGTTTCTGTTACCTAGTTTACTGACAGTATTTACTTTCTCCCATTTCTTATGCTAAATTTCCTTTATTTTCTAATGTACTTGTCCATTACTGACCTAATAAAAACTAGGTGAATATGTTGACTTTTCATAACTGAATATATTGGCTTTTCACAACTATTCACTCTCCTCTCTTTCTCCTTTTAGGAGTATATCAAGGGACTGTGTGAACCTGAGCTAGAAGAGAAGGAGTACTACCCAAAGGACATGCACTGCATCTTTGTTGGTGCTCAGAGCCTGTTTCTCAACAGTCTTATTCAGGATACCTGTGCTGATGTATCAGTGCTGGAGATGGGATTGCTCGTTATTAAGGGGGGTGCAGAAGCTGTTGTTATGGCTCAAAGTCACGTTCAGCAGTTTGTGAAGCTTTTTGAGAATAATGAAAGCTTGCTAAATGACAATGAATCTGAGATTAAAAAGCAATTCAGGCAATTTGTGGAAGCGCATGCAGATAAGTATACAATGGATTTACTGATTTTGCCTAGTGCACTAAAAAGAGAACTCCTGGCTCTCACCCAAACTGACTTCTGTGAAGTGGAGAGCAATATCATAGACCTTACAGGTTCTGAAAGCCCAGCAGGGCCTGTACAGCACAGTGCTTCCAAAGTAGTTGCTACAAACAGAGATGGAAGGGCAGGCGGTGAGGAAGCAAGAAACAATGCTGGCACACCTGTAACTGAGCTTACAAAGCAAATGGACACTGTGTTTTCTGATGCTCCTGAAACAAGTTTTGTTCCCATAAAAGAATCTCTGCCAGAGGCAGTGGCATATAAAGAAAGGCAGTCATGTAAAAGAAGATCTTCTGATGAGGAGGAAAGGCTCTCTAAAAAGCAGTTCTCTTTGGAAAAGGATCAGCAAGTGAAATCTTCTTCACACCGTAGTCGTTCAGACAGTGATGTAGTTATTGATCTGCTTTCAGATAGGTGTACTCAATCAGATGATTCTACTTATTGCCTTAAAGAAGGTGATGATATCAGTGAGGAAATGGAATATAAGATTCTTGTGAACTTTTTCAGAACAATGGGGTATTCGCAAGATATTGTAGAAAAAGTTATTGGTATCCTAGGACAATCTGTGGAACCATTAATATTGCTGGAAGAAATTGAAAAGGAAAATTTGAAATTTCAAAAAGAATGTGAACAGTCATCTCAAAAGCCTAGAACTGTCAATCCTCCTTTAGAAAATAATGCAAGTAATTCACAAAAGGTAGAAAACAAATGTATTTCTAGGAGAAGTCCACTTAAAACCAGTCATATTTCAAAGGAGACAAAAAATGAATATCACAAAGTAAGAGATGTACCAGACATGCAAATTGATGCAGAAGATAAAATGCATGCAGTGGTATGTAAACCTGCTTCCCCTTCCAGCAGAAATTCAGCTATATGCTCTAAAGAGAGAGACGTTTACTGCCCTGGGAAGAGTCACAGTTCAAGGTCAAACCATATGGAAACTGATGGCAAGGTAACTTTCAGCACCGTACAAACTGGAGCTCTAAAAGACATTGACTTTGTAGCCAGGGGGAGCTCAGATGTGCAGCGTGTCCCAACTAAGAGTAAAACTGCAGTTCAGCAAAAATCTGCAGGGCTCTCAACTGTCCAGAACAGTCATCCTGTTTCTGAAGACAGACTGGGACACTGCAGCTCTGCCCAAGCAAAATCTGTCTATCAACACCTTTCCCAAACCTCAAATTGTGAAAATTCAGTCCCAGACCACTTCTTATCTTCACAAATACATCCTTCAAATCCTGAAAGAGAGGCAATGGGACCACACAGACATCATTCTGATCCTTCAGTTACTGGAGTTCAAAGGTTTTTGGACTCTCTGAAGAAGCCATACAGACTGGAGTTGAAAAATGAACCTGGGAAACCATATTTAAAACACATAATTATTGATGGAAGCAACGTTGCAATTTCGTGAGTATTGTTATTTTCAGTTATCTCTTTACTAACAGGTCAGTGAACTTTCAAATGATGTGGGGGCTAAGAGGTTGCAGTGCCAAGTGTGAAGTTTTTGCTGGCTATGTTTTTGGTGAGCAACAGTCCTGTACACTGCAGGGTTTTTCAGCTACTAATAATGGTAAATCTTCGTAATAAAAAATTGAGATTGAGAGTAGCCATCTTCATTGAAGATCATCCTTATAACTTGGTCTCACCACGTTAAGAGCCCAGAGATAGTCCCTCATGACTGGCAGCAATTAAGCTTCTCTGGTCAGTCACTGGAGGATTAAGGGTTTCTGTCATTTTATAGCCTTGCTAAATTTAAAGGGAATGCCTAATGTTATCCATTACTCTTGACACTGCTTTAGTTCAAGTACAGTGTTTTGCTACAGTGAATAGTTTTTAAAGTAAACATTTCCTAGTTGTTCAGACTGTTATTTCGAAATGGTGATGCAAAAGTGCAAGTTGCAACTGAGTCATAAACTACCTTGAACTTTTAAAAATACGTATTAGTGGAAGAAAGATGCAAATTATGGGGGTCATGTGGGAAATAACAAATGTACCGCATCCTCTTGGTCTTTTTTTTTTTTTTTAATATGAAGATACTTTTTTCATCTGTGTATTACATGATCATTTCATGGGGTTTTGTGTCTGTTTTTTTTAACAACTATATACATCTGAAACCAATTAATTAAAAGATGGTGAATAAACATCTGCTTATTTCTGACTGTGAGACTACTGTAGGCAGTGGTGCCCTAACTTTTTTTGATTGAGCACCCCATGAATAGAGAAATCTTTGAGTATGCATCCCAATATATGTATATGTACCAACTATATGTGTGCATTACTGGAGTTCTGGTATTTCCTTCATCCATCAAGTGGATTGCCTTGCACACCAGCTGGGGTGCACACACCCCATGTTAAAGTAGGGCAGAATACCTGGATGCTGTTGACATATAGTCCCTAAAAAGAGGTTATATAACACCTGCTGCTCAACCAAGTGAAAACTTCTTATTAAACATAAGGGACAAAGCTGCCTCAAAGTAGCAGAACCGTTGAGATATTTAAATGTCCTAGTAAATCAATGCATGGGGGCCTGTTGGTTTTATTAGGTAGGTATTCTGCAGCTTCCTTCTGGCTAAATAAAGCCTCATTATTTTCTTGCATCTTAGAAAGTGAAGAATTGTTTGCAATTTTGCTTTGAATTTTTTTCAATTTTACTTCTCAGTACCTTGAAATTACTGACAACTGCTTCTCTGCCTATGCTGGTTTGGGGTTCTTTTGACCCCTGAGTACCATGGGGTTTTGGTTTGGGTTGGGTTTTTTATGGAGGTGGGTATTAATGCATTACCTGCATGCTTAAACTAATGCTGTATGGGTTTCTGATTCAGTGCTTGCCTCATGTCCTAAGTCTGGAAAACTACAAGAAGCTGTAGAATTTTTTCTTTTGACATGCACAGGACATTGCTGTGTTGTTAGCTGTACTTTCAGTGTGCTTGTGGAATGAAAAAAAGCCCAGAGTTTACCCTAGCTGCTAAAAATTACCTCCTTTTGCATGCTGAAAACAGGTCTTTGGAAGAAGACTGGAATATCCAGGTAGTTGTCGAATAATTATAAATTAAATTTTATTAAAATGTGGAAGAAACTCAGAATGAAAGAATAACTGGATGGAATTATATCTTGCTAGAACAGTTTGTAAATGATATGTATTTGGGGTGGTGCATCCCCTGCCCTGCTCCCCCTCGTTCTTGGGTCTGTTCTGCAGTCACAAAAGCTCTTGATAAGCCTTGACCAAACTGCCTGAGCAGTGAAGTGTCCCCTGACCCTGTCAGTTGGGCCATGAGGCACTCCCTGATCCTACCAGGAGCTCTTCCATGGTAGAGGTGGGAACAATCAGAAACATCAGCTGCCCGGCCAAGGTGGGAAACAAAGGATAAGCAATTGTCCTTGGAAGCCTTGGTAAACCATTTACCTGATTTGTGGCACGTTGTTACTGCAGTTTGGGAGGAAAGCCCAGTGGTTACCGAGTTGGGTTGTGGCCAGGATGCAAACTCACTGATGACCAAAGTCAGTCATCTTGTGGCCCTATAAAGAGCTGTGCTGAGTGAGGCCCTTTGAGCTCTCCCTGTGAGTTGGACACAGCTCAGAGATCACAAATCCTCAAGTTTGTGATACTCAGAGGACTGACACTGACAGTGGGGCTCCCACACACCTCTCCACACTTCCTGGTGCAACCCTTGCCTGCTGGAAAATGCAAAGGGATTTGATGTGAGCTGAACCTGAGGTGAATTTTTCATAGGTATTTTTTGCACAGAGAAGTAGGGGTACACATTACTTTACCTGTGTGCATGTGAGTTGGTTATGGTATGAATGTTACCATCTCAAATCTCTGGTTAGGTCGCTGTTATGACTAGTGAACTCTTGTGGAATCCCTTTGTAAATGTTCAAGTACTCAATGTTTAAGTACTGCTAAACCCTTTTGCACCCTTATCTTCGCATTCCCAGCTTTGGTGTAAATCATTCCAAATTGCTTCTAATTTGATCTTCGTTTGTATGCTTTAATTTGTGTAGTAAGTAATGAACTTACTTTTCACAAGTTCACAAGAGTGAACATTAGCACCAAATTCCGTAGAGTTGTATTTTGACAAATTCACATTAAACCCTGCTTTTGCCAATACTTTGATGGAGTTTCTTTAGCAGCCAGACTACTCATGTGTAACAGTACTTTAGTTACAAAACCAAAGGGAAAACATTGCATGTCCCAGAAGGCAACATGCTGTTTGCTACTTTGTGCTGCTTATGATAATTGCATTCCTTTATTTGACTGTGCTTGACATCAAGAATGACTAATTTTATTAGGGCAAGTGTGGCATAGTATTTTTTTTCCTCTGGAAACTCTGTAAGTCAGATCTTTTGCCTTTTATGTTTCAGATGTAGCTTACTCATTTTTCTGCCTTTCTACATAAAGAATTCCTCTCCAAATTCGGAGAACCTTAATAGATGTAAATTTTGATAAATTGATTTTAAAAGGAATTTACAAACTTGGAAAAGGATAAATGAATGCTACTAAAGGCTGAGTTTCACTGTAAAATAGTTCCGTGGAAATCTTTTAAAGACCATTTTTTGGGAAGATGTCATGATAGGATAAACTAGGGTTTAAAGATAAGATTCCATTCAAAACTAACAGGGCTTACTATTAGGTTTATAATATGCAAGAGAGAGGTTTCAAATACACAGACCACTCACTCACTTATTGTTCCAAAAACTTCCCGGTGACTTAACATCTAACTCAAAACATAGACTGGGCACTATTTTGCAAGAAATGATTTGTCTGCTCATGCCTTCAGTGCTCAATCAGTGTGTCTTTTCTAGCAAAGCATATCTTTGTTTTGTCTAAGTGTGGCCTCTAATCTATGAAAATGTACAGGGAAAAGTTTCTGAATGAAAACTGGATTTAGCCTTTATGTAAAGTGCTCATAGTGTTTGGTAGGAATTTACTGTGAAGGTGTTTTTGGTTTTATCTTCTGTGCTTTATTTTAAGAATCTCTTCTATTATTCCACAGAAACTCAGTTCCCAGAGTCTCATTAGACAGTTAATTGCTAAAGGAGGCATTTGTGCCGTGTATAAATAGGCATAAAGGATCAGTGAGAATTCCAATTGGAAGGGATTTTGCAAGGTCATCAACTCAAATCCTTGTATGCCTCATATTAGGCAGTTGCTGATTTTCTGGAAAGTCACTTAAGTGAGTTGCAAAAACAGATAATGAGCATTTTATATTTTTAAATGGAGGAAAAAGATTAACACAAAAATTAAGTGTTTTGAAAATTTTTCTTCAAAGAAATTTCATTGTTTTGCTTCAGAACAATAGCTCAGACTGTGGAAAGGAAGGGAGAAGAGACCTTAATATCTTGAATTGTCAGAGAACTTCCCAGATGTAATCCTTGGTCAACCTTTGGTAAACCAAAGGCCTTCTGTTTTGTAGCAGGACTGTATTTGGAACTACCACAATATTGGATAATATATATAAAATAATATATATACACGCATAGTCAGTAGATGTCAGAAACTATCGCTATTGGCCTCTTTTTTAAAGTTAAACCCATTTCTGATTACCCCAATATTGTTGTGCCCAAGAAACTAAAAGGAGACTGATCTATAAAGTTGCCAAGTGATGTATCTGTTCCCTTGCTGAGGATCTCTTTCCATTTATAAGGTTCCTCATCTATGACATCCATCTGCCTTTTCTTTTGCTGAGGCTGTTTGTGTAACTTTCTGCTTCACTTTGCAAGGCTTTGTTCCATTTTCTTTGTATTCAGAGTAGTAAAACCTTTGCGAATTTAATCTCCCTTGTCTCTCTTTCACCCCCAGTCATGGTCTAAGGAAATTCTTCTCCTGTCGGGGAATTGCAATAGCTGTTGACTACTTTTGGAAGCGTGGCCACAGAAATATAACTGTGTTCGTTCCACAGTGGAGAACGAGACGTGACCCTTTCATTACAGGTGAGGGAAATTTCCTAATGTTTCTTAATTAAAACAGATTGTAACTATTTCTTGGGATACTTCTGTGAAGAATGAATGGAGAAGGAATACTTCATAAAATGTTAAGCACGAGCAGTCTGGCTGCTCAGCATGTGTGACTGGGTTTCCATATGCAGTGTGAGACACTGAAATGCTGTTTAGGGAAACTGGGGTGCCAGAAGTGGAGGCCTTTTTGCTTGGTTTTTGTTTGCTCTTTAATTTCTAGTTTTGACCTCTTCCTCCTCATTTTTATAGTATTAGCAGTTCTTCTGTTATCAGTGTAATTTCTATAGATAATTTGGTACAAAAATAGCCCATCTTCTCTGCTAATTATATGTCAGACTAATTGTCAAATCATGTTTTAACAGAGCAGGATTTCTTAACACAGCTCCAGGATGTTGGAATATTGTCTTTAACCCCTGCAAGAATGGTTTTAGGAGCAAGAATTGCTGCTCACGACGACAGGTACAGAATATACATAGTTTTAAAATCTTTTTAAACATCTGACTAATGGTTGTAAAAGCTTAATGCTTTGTGAGTCGTTCTGTTAGCTAGTTCTGCAACCTCTCTAGACAGAGCTATGATCCAACTTAAGACTGAGCTCTACATCTCTTACATTGTTTTGCTGTTGTAAGAAACACTCCTGTGTATTCAGAAAGTCATGGGAAATGGCAATTTAAAAAAAAAAAGTCCATTTCAAATGTCATCGTTTGTATTGAGGAGGAAATTGATCTTCCATTAGTGGTTTTATGCTTTCCTGATCAGCAGTCAGGATGATAGACTGATCATCAGTCTATCCCTAAATTGCCTTTTATGTTGGGGCATAAATCAGCGACTGGTCAGGTACAATTTAGCTCCATTTTTTTCTTGATGCCATGGTGGCATAAAGACATTGCTGTGTATTTGGAACAGTGTATTTGGAACAGTAAATTTCCAAGTTAATTTGAATGCCAGAAATCAGCTTCAAAATGTGGGGCTCATCTTTCAGTGAACAAAACAGTAGAGCTTTAGGAGTTTGTGTTGTGGGAGTTTCCTGGTGCTTCCTTTTGCCAGATTTTCCCAGTCTTGAGACACAGCTAAAAGCACATGCTGCTTCAGTTATTTGGGTTTTCTTTTTTCCACAACCAGTTTTCCTAATTCTCCATGGATGCACAGCTTGCAGCTTTGAAATTGTGTTCTGCAGATCACTTCAGTTTGCTGGATTTTGGTTTCTTCCTTCCTACTAATAACCATTCCTACTTTATTTTTCTGACTACAAAATTGTCAAGTTCTTGTGTCATGGGCATGTCTATTTTTGTTAGATTGCACAATCCAGTACCTGATTTCGAAACTCTGATATGCAAAAGTATATAGAGTGTACTTAATTTATCTTTCTTGCTAAAATATAGCGACTCTGATTTCTTAACTATTAACCTTGTAGCAAAAAAAAAAAAAAGTGCCAGGCAGCCAAGTTGGAGTTGTTTACACAGTAATGTTTTGTGTACACCCAGCCTTTCAAATAAAATGCTATAGGTGCAGTATTTACAGTTGAGATTACTGTGGAAATAAGTGTTGTGATAACATATTTGCACTTTTGTCACAAGTGTACACTTTCCTTAAAAGGACACCATCTATTATCTAGTTGCTAAAATAGTTTCAAATGTCAAAAAGCTTGTTTTCAGAGAGGTTAAAATGAAAGCAGATATGGGGTTTTTTAATCAGTAGTTACTTTTTTGTCATAATTTATTTAACAGCAAGGTTGTTAACAAGTGTTGACAGAACAAACAAGTAACATGCATAGTACTGTCTCGCAGAACATAGATATTAACGCTAAGCAAAAAATGACATGGCAATGAGTTTGTGTTGGAATGTGTAACAAATATTGTACTGTTCCATAAAGCAAGACATTTACCTCTTCAAATATTTAGATCATGAGGCTTGGGGGGTTTTGCTTGTGTGGTTTGTTTTACGGGAAGGAAACCTCCCATAAAGACTCTGCTGCACTAAATAAATGCGTGCTACTCAAAACATTGGTTAAGGTGGGTCAAAACAGAGTCATTTCCTGGTAATCAAAGTGCTTGTTTTCATGCAAACAGATTGCTTTTGGATGATGAAGTGTTTAGTTTTCTAGATCTTTGGATTGTTTTCAGCAAAGCAATCTTAATGATCTTTGAAATGATTTTTACAGGTTTTTATTACACCTTGCTGATAAGACTGGGGGTATTATTGTGACTAATGATAACTTCAGAGAATTTGTGACAGAATCATTTGCCTGGAGAGAAATTATTCAAAAAAGGTAATCACTGAATTTTTATGAAGTCTTAAAAGGCTGTCTGTCTTTCCAGTTGTAGGCACTCTGCCTTCATGTTGGTTTTTTTTTTATTTTATTTTTAATTAATCTGTCAGGGAATTCTGCTAGATCTGGAGGAAGTACTATCTGTGTTTCACTATGTTGATTCATGGCCTTATAATCACGTGTTGAGTAGTCTAATGTCCCTATTATTCATATATTTTCTAATGTATGTCTTAATTGCTCACATAAATAGGAATTTGGTGTAACAGCACAGCTCTAGCACCTTTGAAGCTCAGTGTTAGATCCTGTTAGAGCACACGCTTTGTAGTCCACTTTAACAGCCTTTCTTGTGTAAAAGTTCATTTTTTTCAAGAAGACACAGTAGCTGATGCACACACAATATCACTGCTGAGGTTTCAGAATCAATCACTTTTTACTCAAGTACAACAGATTAGTAGCTAAACAAAATGAACACTTGCAGCATATCCATGTAGCCATTTCCCTGAAAATGTTGAGTGTCCCTTGGACTGAGTTCACTTAGCTATCAAATATCCCTGTTGTTGGGTTTGGGTGGGTTTTGGTTTTTTCCCTTTCAGTTGAATCAGATCAGTTTACTGTTAAGGTATAATAATCTGTCACTGAAATTTCCCACTGACATCTTCTGAGGGTACATCTGCTACAGTGACCAGGTCTAATGAAATAAGTAATTACAAATTGCCCTGGCTTTTCACAGTATAGCTGGGAGAACATGGGAGTTGATATTGCTAATCATGTAGGTATTTGCACTGTTTCTTGAGTGAATTCTGCCCAAGTCAGGTTCTGTTCTACAGAACTGTAGCAAGAATAGTTGGCACGTCATCTCGAGTCTGTGGTTTTTTAAGAGCTTGTGTTAACATCTGCTCTTAGTTTTACTTCTGGGGAAATTCCGCTGCACCAAATTCTCTCCCTACAGACAAATTTTAGTTTAACTGGTTTTTCTTCAATTTCCCCCTATCCCAAAATGATTCCAGAAGAAATAGCTTCATGTCTTAACTGTAAACAGCTAATGCTATAGTTGCTAGTTTTGTGGCTTTCTGGTAACATGGGCATTTTAGCTACATGACTGAAGATCCTTATGAGGAAGGGGAGTTAGAACAACCAGAAAGTCTTCTTTAATCTCCTAGAAAAGTCTATCCTGACTTGCTACAAAAATTTGCAGTCATAAAACAGTTGCTGTCAAAAAAAAAAGGGGGGGAAAAAAAAAGAGAAGCTCTGTGTTCTGCAGTGTAATGGGAAGAGTTTTCAGTTCCCATTGGATTATTTTGACAGTGAATGCTGGTTGTATCTCAAGTGGGTTTACTAATTAAACTTCAGTGACTCATGATGTGGTGTATAGCACCTACTCTAAGTTTGTCCTGTGCTACAAAGGTGAAGGACAAGGGTGTAGTCCCTTGTTATTTAATAATATTGAAAGAACTCTCTTGCAGGTTGCTCCAGTACACTTTTGCTGGTGACATATTTATGGTTCCTGATGATCCTTTGGGAAGAAATGGACCCAGATTAGATGACTTCCTTCGAAGTGAAGGCTGTTCTAGGTATAAGCACTGTTTTCAGTTTTGATTTCACATTTGAAATAAACTGTTTACCTGGTTCACTCAAACACTGTAAAAGCATGGTAAAATGAAGCATGAGCCCTGTATAATATATAGTAGCTTAACCAAAAACATATTTTTCCTGTTCAGAAACTGGTGGTGACATTTGTGTCTAATCAAGATGTCTCTCAGAACTAAGATAAGTAAGACAAGAATTTCCTTTGATATTTGATTGTGGTGGCTTTCAAAGGTGTGTTAGCAGCACACTGAGGTGCCAGTGGTTTGGGTATGTGGTAGTCAGACATCCTGCTAATGGCACTGATGTTATCTCAAACACCTTGGTGGTCACTTAGTTACAGTGGGACAGTAGGTGCTACAAACACTCTGCACTCAGTTTTTTTGGCACTGGAGAGGTATCTCACCTGGTGATTGAGGGTACAGTATTGCTGTTAACTTCTGAGGCATTTATTATTATTTTTTTTTAAATGCTTTTATATTTCAGTAATAATTATAAATATTAATGAACACATATTGTTCCTGTAAGATTAACATACATTTTTAAATGTGCATATATTCAAAGTATGAAATTGTTTTTGCATTAACTACCAAGACTTGAAGATTAGTTTGCTCTTTTGCACAATAATCTGCTCTTCTTTCACCAGCTTATGAATTATAAATGCTAATAATTCTGAGGAGTATTGAGAGAGCTTTTAAAAACAAGCGAGGTAATTAAAAATTGTCAATAGAAAAGGCCAATTCTTAAGCTATACTTAATACATGAATACATAGAATGAGAAAGAATCTCATCTATTAGAAACATTTGAGGAAAGTGAAACATACATACCAAAAGGTCACAAGCTGATATGAAAATAAGCATGCTGACATTAAAAAAGCAAGTTCAGTTCTAGAACTCCAGTAGGAAATGCAAAGAAAATATTTAAGCTCTATCACAAAACCGTTATGAGATGTTATTTGGACTGTTTTACCTGCCTGTGTCTGAGGAAAAATAAAATTGAAACTGTGTTCTGAGAGGTGAGTGTGATCACTGCAGGATTGCAGAGAAGCTTCTTTGTGAAGGCCTGTTAAGAGCTTGGTTTCTTATTTGTAAACTTGGAACTGGAACTGGCTTTGGGGTTTATTTGGTTTCTGTTGGGGTTGTTTGGCATGGAGCAGGGGCACAGATGAGACAGAAAAGCTGCCAGTGTAAAGAGTTACTTTTGTTCTTTCCCTGAGACTTTTCTATGTGAGTTAAATGATGCAGAAAGCATAAATGGCACCAGGAATAAGATCAGAAACTAGAAGAATCTTGAGCAATTAGAGAGCCTTTCCACATGAGTAATGGGAGGTGTCATAACCCAAATGCTTTTAAAATAGAGCTCTGTAATTTACATACTCTTTCCCTTGGTAGGAAACTAGACCGTAACATGAGTTCCAGTTCACATTTCTATGTTATCTGGTGGCATCTGAAGTAGACTGGGCCTTAAATTTTGTAGTGCTGGCAGTTTGTAGAGTAGCAATAACTTTTCGAAGTCTGAAATGAAATCTCACTAAGGTACAATGTTCAAATCCTGACATTGCTAAAAATACTTCTTTGCCCCATCAAGGATATTATACAAGGGAAACAAGGCCTTAATCTATATGTAAGCACAGCTCACAGTCAAGAGCAAAAATAGGTGAGGAATAGTCTCATGGAGCATCTGGAAACCCCTCTAGTCTGTCAGTATTTTCAAATGTTCTGAATCAGTGCATATGTGTTTAGTGTATCTTTTTATCCGTACCTGCATAAAATAAGCTTTGACTGTTGCTGTATCCTGTCAAATAAAGTACTCACAGGACATTGAGGTGATATCAATGTTCTTAGTTGTGCCAGATTCGAACTGAGAACTGCTAAACCTGCTGTTTTGTTTCACTTTGAAAGAATGCTTGTCATTTGATTCCAGTCAGGAACTAGCTGAGCAGCAGCGAAGTGTAAGTTAGACACATTTCTCTCTTGTACAGAGGCTACAGCCACCATCTCCTTTAGCTTAATTTAATAAAAAATTTTATTTTGTTCCACAGGGATTTTTGGTCAGCACAAAAAACTTTTCAGAGCAGTGGACAATATTCTTCTGAGACACCTTTCTTCATCCCCAAGGCACCCAGCAGCAGTCGACAGCCTGAAGGCAGAGCACACGACGGCCATTCATCACCGTGGCTTCCCCTGGAAGAAAACGTACAGGCTCATCCACCACAGAGATCTGCCTCAGAAACAGTCCAGCTCAGAGAAGCCCTGATGAAAATCTTTCCTGATTATGATCAAAGACAGAAGATTGATCAGATACTGTCGGCTCATCCATTCATGAGAGATCTTAATGCACTGTCAGCCATGGTGCTTGACTGAATGTTGTACAAAGCTTTTCTATCACAGCTGATCTGACTAACGAACATCAGTGTGAAGAAAAATGTTGCTCTGTTATGCTACCTTGTGAATATTCAAAACCTAATTTTATTTGTATAAACAAAGATATTTTTGTGTATGTTCTGTTGCTAATAGACTCCAGGTTTTAGTAAATTAAAAACTGCTGCTACTACAGATTTGTAGTAATATTTTCTATGAAAAAAAAAAACCAAATCTTCTCTTTCATTTGAATTGCTTATTAAAGCAGTAGCAGTACTTACTTTTAAATGGGTTGTTAGTACTTTTTTTAAAATCCTTTTCCGAGAAGGGAACAGTGCTATCCGTTCAGAGAGCCCTGTGTGTGGGAGCAGCGGGCTCGGTGCGCTGCCCTAGCGCTGCCACCAGGTGGCATCAGTGGGACTGTGAGGCTGCCCGGGAATGCCGCTCCCACCTTTGGAAGTGCTCGGGATGCACTAAGGAAAGATTGAATGCCGAGCAGGAGGAATCAGTAAGGGTGTTATGGGCAAAACTGTACATTACATGAATGACTTAAGGATACTGAGCAGCCTTTTGAAATTTTGGGCAGCTAAGAAGCTTCGTATGTGCGGGTAAATCTTAGTGCCTGCAGCGTGAAATCCAAGAAAATCCATTTGCCTGCTCCTTCAAGCTGAGAAATACTATGCTGGAGTAATTAGAAGAGAAAATATAAATTCACAGCTCTCATCAGTAGAAGATATTTTGAATGCTTTAAAAGATCTGGGATACCTACATTGGCTGTTGAGTTGGAAATTCTCTTGACCATCAGTACTCTTTCCGAGTAGTTTTAGTATCTTTAACAATTGCACTGATACTCATTTGTCTTTGCCCTGCCTGTTCTAAACCTGAATGTTGTGATGTTAACAGAAAGTGATGCTGTTTATATAGAAATGACATGTTTATGCAGAGTTCATACGCTGCAGTTAGTAGTCAGCTCCACCCCTTTAAATCTCTTCTGGGATCTGTCCCAAAAGTAATGTGGAAAAAAAGGAACACAGTTTATGAAAGCTGACCAACAGGACTGCTTTCAAGAGCGGAGCAAAGTGAAGATTACTGTGTGTCTGTGTCTTTGTACAGACTGTTACACCTTCCTTTTAACCAGTTTCTGATGCTAAGTGTTCATATTAGTAAAATCAAATTGGACCATAAAGAAAATGTGGGCTACAAGAGCCCGTGTTAAACTTCTGATGTACTGAGCCTTACCCTGATGCAGTAGTGGTCTTTCACGTGTCTTGTGAAGTTAGAAAGAGAAGGTAAAGTCTTGCTCTCCCCTTAACAGAAGCAACCTGAAAGAGAATTGCAGCAACAAAAAAAGGAACAGTTATTACACCATCTCAAAAATACAAGTGAAGATGAAGAAAGGTTTTTAATATGTTTCTGCATCCAAATAGACACATCTTAATTAATTTTCATTCTGTATAAATGAATAGGGAATTCATTATTCAGGTGGGCAGAGCCATTCTGACCAGCATGTTTGCCAAGAAGCACTTCTTACCTACTGTTATGCAATCACCAAGTTTCACCTTGCACTGCCTGTGTGCGTGTCTGAACGTGCTCCTTGAAGAACTTGTCTTTTGCTTATGTACGTCCTGCTTGCATATGTGTTCAATTTTTAGGTGTTGGTGGGGAGATACACGTATATTGTAATCTTTATTTCATAGAATATGCTGAGTTGGAAGGGACCCATCTGGATCGTAGAGTCCAACTCCTGGCCTTGCACAGGACACTCCAAGAATCCCACCCCGTGCCTGAGATTGTTGTCCAAACACCTCTTGAACTCAGGCTGGTGCTGTGACCACTTCCCTGGGGAGCCTGTTCCAGTGCCCAACCACCCTCTGGGGGAAGAGCCTGTTCCTGGTATCCAATCTAAATCTCCCCTGACTCAGCTTCAGGCCATTCCCTCGGGTCCTGTCACTGGTCATGAGAGTGAAGAGATCAGTACTTTTTCTTCTTTCTCTATTTCTTTGTGTAGAGTTTGTTTCTGAAGCATTTGCTTTGTGCTGTTCAACCTTTGTTTGCTGAAACAACCCAACTAGAAGCAGTGTTTTGAGTGGAAAATAACAGGAACCTTCCCTTCTGCATGAGTGATGTGTCATTTCCCTCTCCCTCCCTTTAAAGGGGTAAAGTCCTGAGACTTTGTTCTGATTCCTGGTGTGAGGCTGAGTAAAGATTTCCGTGACAAATACAACAGTTTTCTGTTGAAAGGAGCTTTTTCTCTTAAGTTTTAAGAGAATGTAACGTAAATAATTTAATTCCAGTTGTAAACAAGCAAAGCTCCAACGAGTCCCAGTAGTCAGTGCCAGTGCTGCTGTTTTTCCTTTCTGTTTCAGTGCCATATTAGGAGAGCTTGTGTTTTGGAAGAGCATTTCTGAACTGCCTTTTGCAACAGCAGAGAAAGTGCCTGTTAAAGTTCCATGACAAACAGTGACTCATACAGTGTCTTTCTAATACTGGCAGAGTTTCCTTCTGTTTTGCAAGCTTGCAGGCTCTATTTGATATGAATGCCTTTCTTGCTAGAATTTTGTGTAGCTGCAACCAGTGCTATTTTTAGATCTGGGCCTGATTTATGTCCCGGATGGCTCTGTTTTATTGGGAAGCTTGTAGCTCTGCTATAACTCATGTACAGGGCCTCTTATTTTCATAAATACAGTTTTGAATAATAATGACTTTGCAGATTCAAACCTAATCTGCTGTGAGAAGTAAAGCTATCGTAGGGTATTCTGGTATTTGGAGTCTGGTTATATAAGTAGGTGTGTCTGATGTGTTCAGTTTCTCATTTTTATCACAGAATAGAAACTCAAGTGCCTTAAAACAGCGCAACTCACCGTGTTCAAAGTACTCTTAGTGCCCCTGACAGCTACTGTGTGTGCTCAATTTTGTACATATACGTTGGTATTTAACTGCATGACGTGGAAATACTGCAGAGCTCAAGTAGATGGGATAGACAATTGATGAATTTTAAAAAACAGATGGATTTTAGATTTGTACATTTTTCACCTGTGTGTGCGTGCATTCATGTTTAGAATGGGGTTCCATTGTACCACTGAAACTCTGCAGCTGTGTATGACAAACCAAGTCTTGCTGTCTGCCTTATGGATAGCTAAATTCTGTCAGATTGCATTATATAATTTTAAATGGCACGTTCAAATGAAGCATTTTTAAGAAAATACTGGGTTTGGATGCATTGGGTCCCCTTTTCAGTCTCCACTTGAGTATTTTTAACTGTTTCAGAAATTATACTTTGGGTGTACATAAGAGAACTAAACTATTACATATTTTTAATAAAAAAAACCAGAAACTACAGTCCGAAGACACCAGAGTTCTTCTGAAATATACCAGTTAACTTCTATTTTCTTATCGTTTGTCACTAAATGTAGGAATAATTGTGATTCAAATCCAAAGTAATGTATAATTTTTCCCCAGCTGTTGAATGAGCATGCAATATGCAAAGTATTGTTAGTAATCTTAGTATTGTCAATTTTAAGATAAAACTTTGCTTTTCTTACCATTGGTAAAAAAATAAAATGCTGCCTTGCATGTGCTGCATATAGAAACACAGGCACACGCCCTTCTTACAAAGACTGTTAAAGGTGAATCCAAACTGAGCGTTTCAGTTCTTTGATTTTATGTAATTGTTTTGGTGATCACAAAAGATTTTAAAGTGTTTCTGGAAAGAAATACCAGCGCTGACATTCCTGTGACAGTAGAGGGTGCCACGGCTTCACTCCTGCCTTAAAACACGGCTCGGCTTCTGACGGCGATGGAGAATGTTGGGGGTGATGTCTGAACACATCAGTGCGTGCACAGTGACCCTGTCTCAGTGCAGAACTTCGCTTTTAGGTCTTATTTTGTCTTTTTAGTATTTTACTGGTATCCTCACAGCTGTGTGGTAGGTTTCATTTACTTCCTGGCTCAGGGACTGCTCTTTTGTTTGCTAATAGTTTAGGTTTGATATGCAAATGAAATTAGTAGTAATATATTAACTTTTGATCCGAGTTCTTTGAATTCAAAATTGCAGCCAGAAGTCTGCTGTTTGAACAATTCTGATTTTCAAAAGTTATGATATCAGCACAAGAGAAATTATATTTTTAAAAAATAAATAAGATAAATTCAGAAATTCGGAGGCATTACATTAGAAATCGGAGAAGACATCCCAGAGACTCACATAACAGCATGAGAGCAGAGCTGGCTGCCTAAAACTTGGTTAGGGGTAAAGCAGAATCCAAAAGCAGAGGCAGGAAGGGACCAGCCCTTTCACTGGGACAAGGACTTGAAAGCACACAGGACTGAGTGATACTGAAACCAGTCTGAGTGTGACTCCAGTCTGTGAGGAGCATTACTGCACCCTGAATCCACTGTACCCAACTCAACTGTGTTTTGCAAAGACAGAAGGAACTTGGGAATATCTAAAAGGCAGAGCATGAAGGTCTGGCAATATTTTCTGCAAGGAGGAGAAGATACATTGTGGTGTATAAATACTTTGTGTGGGAGATCTTTGCAGCAAAGGGCCTTGAATTAAAAGAGGCACATCAGAGTGCTTTGCCAGATCTCCTACTGGCAGGAAACCAAGAATATGGATAAGGACATTCTTGACATTCTAAAGTGAAGGGGCATTAAAATAGTAATATTTGACATTCACTGGGAACAAATTAATGTTTTCTGTTGCACTTGTAGCTACTCAAGGATTCTTTTCATTAGGAAAATAGAATTTGTCATATTTTAACTTTTAACCAAATTTTTATTCTCTTGGCATGTGTGTCTATCAGCTGTTAGCACCTAATCTAAAGAGAAATTTCCTGGGCTGAATGTAACTTGTGAAACATGTAACATCAACACACAGCTTCACAATGTTCAGACTTCTTTCCCTTCCAGATTGAGCCGGAAACAGACTTGAGTAAATTAATAAGGAAATAGCACTAGAAATGAAACGGTTTAAGACAATGAAAGCATGATCTTGAAATTAATTTGCAGAGTCTCTATTGATTCAGTGTGTGCACATGATTATTTTTGTTTAAAACCATACAATACATTAATTTTGACTAATTATTGAGGGCTCTGATTCATAAGCAGTAGGTGTTGTAGTGGCCTAAAATGTTACCATGGTGTTTGCAGGAGATTCACTTCAGCTGCCCTTGCTCCTGCAGGATTCTGTGTGTTGCTTTCCCAGTTGTCACAGCTGGCATATTGGTTTAAACTGTTGTAGGTCATGAGCCTGAGCCCTCCGTTCTCTGCTGTCAACAAAAATGCAGAGGAGATACAGATATAGTAGCTAGATTGTTATCCTTTGTTTTATAGCATCCATCAAAGCCCTACTTTGTAAATGGAAATCAAATTAAGCTTTCCAGTATTACAGCAGCTATGAGTCTTCCAAATGATGATGGATTGAAATAATTCATGCAAAAGCCCAGGATATCTCATCTATCCCATCTGGTGGGTTTAGTCTCAGGGCCTTTCAGGGGCATTATTCAAATGTTTCTGGTAGGAGGTGAATGTAATTGCTGCTTGAGGAGCTATTTGGGAGGGGAGGTTATGATTTCTTTTAATATGATATTTAATTATATACAAATAATAAAGCAGCTTAAATAAGTTTGTAATGTTCCTGTGAAAATGTTATAACCCTTCATTTCTTTCTTCACCAATAGGCTCTTGCTTGCCTTTTTTTGTCTCATAATGCACTAATGGTGAGTGGTGCAGAGTAAAAAGGATGCAATGGGAGTCTGCCTTAAATTGTGAGTGTCTGTCCATAGGCCCATAGGTGGGAGGAGAACAGTACAGACTGTGGAAAGGGCTGGGTATTGAATCATATCTTACTGTGCAATACAAGTTCAACAGGGTTAAAATTTTACACTTTCTAAGATTTGATCTGAGTTAATGGCCTTTCTGAGAATTGTCTGTTCTACTGATTGATTTGACACTTGATGGTCTGAGCAGCCTTGGAAATAGGGGCACATTTTCCATTGTATCTCAGAAGAAAAAAGGCATATATATATAGATATAGATAAATAGATGTATATATATACATATACATATATACATACTGTGTTGTTCTTATGTGATGTATCCATTGGCTTTAAAGCCTGGTCTATGCCAGGACCTATCATTATGCAGCTCATCAGGGCAACATTTGCAAACCATCCACTTGCCAAGAGGTAGAGCTGCTTCCAAGACATTCCTGCTGATGGTAAAAAGAGCAGGGGGGATTTCAGCAGCTCTTAACAGAGCTGTGGGAGAAAACAGGGTGCACACTGTGATAGGCTGCAACCTTCTCTATGTTCCCTTTCCACCAGGTTGTTCCCTGAAGCTTTCTGCAAGCGTTGTATTGAAGATATCTGTGATACCCCGCTGCCCCTTGACTCCTAGAGCAAGGCTCTGTACTGACAAGGTAATTTAGCTCACAGGTGAACAGAACTGGTTGGTAACTGATATGATGGAAACACTTGACAGACCCACCTGAATTCAGGTTTTGCTACACCATGTGATCTGCAAATTCAGGGTAAAAGATAGACCATGTTATGAAGAGACTGCATTCTGAATGGAGAATTTTAAGAACAAGGAGGGTCATGCAGGCATATAGAGTTTAGTGCCTATTTTTCCATATAAGGTTTGGGAAAGGGGGGGACTTCCCCCTCTAATTTTCTATTTATCTTGTAGTTTTGATTGTTGTTTTTAATCATTTTTTTGGTTTAGTAATCTATGGAAGTTATTGTTTTAGTGTAAGCCTATGATGTTTTGTATTTGATTCTAGTGCATTGGTGAGTGACTGGGGCATGGAGAAGAAATTAAACCAGTAATGCAAAGTCAGAATTTTGAGCTTGAAAAACATACGACTAACTCTTAATTTGTAAGGGCAGCTTGTAAGTGACATTTTTGTATGCCTATGCAAGACCATTTTCATGTTGACCATAGTCATCTTGCTGCATGCCACATAGTGAGGTATATCATAATGTTTTAGTGAAAAAAAATTGTAGCTATTTATGGTGTATTTATAAATAAGCTAGCAGGTTGGACCCGTTATTCCATTACGTAGGGTTCATTTCCCATGACAACTCTGATTCAGAGTAGAATTAATTTAAAAGTAAAAATAGCTACTAAAAATCTTGCTATGATTCTCATTGGTATCCTCAGGTGCCTCTATGCCATTTGAGCTAGTTAGATGTAATATTTCTCTCCAAGCTACATATAATGTATCAACCCTGACATAAAATTAGTGCACTTACTTGAATGAACTTTTGCCTGTGCATGTTTTTCCCAAAGACTGAAGCAGACTATCATCAAGGAGTCCTCAAACTGTTCGCTTGTCAAAATGTGGTGCTGTGAATTGTAAGGATGAGTTACTACTAAACTATTTACAAAAGCCTTTTGTAGGTAAAAATCCATTTAATGGTGCTGCAGAACAAACTGCTTTCAGGCTAAAAATAATTCTTGAGATATACAGAGGTTTCTTCACCTGTAAACTCTAGAGAATTATTAGGAAGAAGTACATACTGTTTACTTACACTGATGGGTAAAGAAATTTAAAGTGCAAAAGAGTCAATGGTTTGGCCAAAAGAGGTCTGCTTAGGCAATTTGGAAAACCTGTAGTTTGAAATGGTAATAAAGAAAAGGATAGGAAAAAAAATCTTGTGCAGAAAGTACAGTTTGTACTGTTGGAGCTGTTACTTTCACAATATTTCCAAAATTTTGCCAAAAAAAAGGTAAATATAATATTTGCATCAGCATGTGTAACATAAATATTTATACGTACAGTTGTTGCCTGTTAATATATAGACATTTTCTAAGAGATGGTAATGCACTATACATGTTCTCTTTCTGTCGATTTGACATTTAATATAGTAAACCTGTTTAATAATTTTTAAGAAGGAATGTTATGTGCATTTGAGGAAATCAAACTATCTGAGCTCTATTTTCTTAGCCTTTTCTGCTTTTCAGTAGGGATGCTATTCATCAGTCACGGGTTTTGGTTTTAAATCTGGAATAATTTTGTAGGCAATGTGAAGATATATGAGCAGTACTCCTTTTTTTTTTTTTTTTATTTTTTCCTTAACAGGGCAGGATTTGTTCCAGAAGGTTCTCGGAGCTTTACAGGGCACTTAGGGGTCTAAAGATACAGGAAGGAGCTCTATGGCATTTTCAGAAGTGCATAGGTACATAAATACTTCTCAAAGACCACAGTTCTCTAGGTAATTTAGAAAATGTGGCTTTAGCACCTAAGCACTTACACTTTTGAAAAGCCCATATTTTGTCTTCATATAGTATCACCAAAATGTGACTACCTCAGAAAAGCAAATCAGATGTAGATTTACAGTGGGAGGTAAATGTGTTTTAGGTCCCATGCCATTAGCACCATCTGGAGCAGTATGTCAGATGCCACAGGAATGCACAACTGCAGCCATGTGGCTGTGCAGCATTTCCATGTAAACTGCCCCAAATGTGGCTACAGTTTGTACTCTCAGACAGGGGAAAAACAGAACTGGTTTCACAGTAATAAAACTGTGGACTTGCTAAGAAGTTCCAATTTTACTTTCATGAAGATGGACGGGGTCTAAGGGTAAAGACTCAAAGCTGGAGGTGCAGACGTGAGGCAGGTTGTCCTGCAGCAGCTGCACAGGAGCGAGGTCTGAATGTTGAGGTATGTGGGGAATGCTGCACTGGTTTCATTACAATTGTTGGTGCAGGCAGAGATTGTGATTGTGATCACGTGTTTGGTGCTTTAACAAATGAGCCCATAAGAAAGTTGTGAGTCCTGAGATACCAAGGACTAGTAATTGTCACTTGCTGGTAGTAAAGGCAGTGAGTTCAGTGTCTTGATACGGAGCCCGACGTTGAAATGATTTCACAGAAACTTCAGCGTGCATCAAAGTGTCTGGTTTTGTCTAAACCTGGCACAGAATGATAAAGAGCATTTCCAGTATGAAGTATGCCACAGAACCATTGTGAATGTCTTTGGCACATTAAATGTATTGATGCTTTGATCTTAGATTAATATGAAATCGGAGCCTTCTTGGCCTGAAAGAGCTTCTTGACAAGCTCCCTCTCTCCCTCTGAAGCTTTTGTTTTGCTAGTGGTTTCCAGGCCCACAACTCATCTTTGACCATAACTCCTGCAACTCCAGCTCACTTACAAAAGTAAGCATAAAATTGTTTACTTGAAACTTTGGTACACAAGTGGCTTTTTTGTTGTTTTTTTTTTTAATATATCATAGAATGGTACGGGTTGGAAGGGACCTTAAATATCATCTAGTTCCAAGCCTCCTGCCATGGGCAGGGGACCCCTTCCACTAGAATAAGCTGTTGTGAATTTAAAATACAAAACTAGCAAGCAACAGAGTGTTTGCATAAAAGTGAAGGAGCAGTCATGGTGATTTGGTGTGACTGACAATGCTGTTAATCTGCCCAGCCTGGCAGTTGGGAGGTAAGCTCCTTACAAGTGTTTGTCTCCTTAGGAATTCCCCTCTGCTTAACCAGTGATAAAGAGATGATGGTCCATTTAACCATAAAGGCTTCTCCACCAGCTGCCTCTGTATTTATTAGCACAGTTTCTATAACACAGGAATAATTTATAGTACAATGCCATATCTGATTACAGAAGCGTTTTGTGATATTTTCTGTTTCTTGTGAATTGTTTAATATGAAGCAATCATGCAGAAATGCTTGGATGTGTGAAGTTAGTGAGGCATTTAATTAAGTTGCAAGGCCCAATGAATGCACTTGCAAATGGAATATTGAACATATCACTTATTTAATTCGTGAAACAAAATTGGTTGTGGATTTGAAGAAGAGAAGACTTGCAGACATGTCTAAATTCTAGAGGCATCACAACATCTATAGTTTGGGTTTCATTTGTAAGTGCCCTAATTTGGGGGTTTATGTTTTAACTAATTTAACTAGTTTAATAAAGAAAATCCTTCTAGCAAATCCACCCTTGACTCTGCTTCAAATGGACCAAAAAAAAGGTAAATCTCTTCCTTTCTCTTTGAAATGAAAATCTAATACTTTAAAAAAAGAAAACGAAATATTTTTTGTAAGGTTTCTCTTTTGGGTGGGGGTGTCTTGCTTTTTGGTGGGAGGTGTGTTTTGGAGGGGGCAGGTTTGGGTTTTTTTGGGAGAGGGAGGTGTTTTTTGTTTTCTTGGGGGATTTTTTTGAGAGGGAGAGAAGGGGACTCTATTAGTTATTCCTATTGCCTACAAAGGTGCCATGTGTGGGTTTTGAGTTCACACAAACTGGGTTAATCTGGGGCTGTCATAAAGGGCATATGGTCTTGCAAGGAGCATATGGTCTGGAAGAAGGCATTCATTGTAGTGCTCCAGAACCTTCCAGCTGGTTTGTCAACAGGGTAAACTGGAGTGTTCACTGGGCATGTCTGCATGTACACCTGGGGAGTCAGTGTAAGATTTCATTATTTGAGTGAGGATGCTCAGCTCCCATTGTAATCTATTTACTGGAACTGTTTCCTGTCAAAAAATAGCTCAGAAATTAAAGAAAAACTCTGGCACAAAGACAGTCTTTGGAAATAATCCATATGCCAGTGAAATTTCTATTTGGGAAGCTTATAGCCTTGTGCATTTAATTAACAATGTCTATTAAATACTCTAAAATTTTACTTGAGTACTACAGATCCTCTTTCCAGTCCCACACATGTTATTCAGCTGACCTAAAAGGACTATACACTTGTTTGGGTTTTTTTAAAGTTTTGGGAAAAAATAATCTCCAGGACTGAACTTTTTCCACTAAATGTATTATTGAAGAGACTGATGATGTTTGCTATTAGTTCTATTTGGCCCACTGTTTGCCTACTCAGTGTCAAATATAAGGTTTTGAATTAGAAAATAAAGAATAGAATTTAATTAGTAGAATCAAGGAAGCCATCTAAAGAGCCATCGTTGTTCAATGCCTGTAAAGTTCTAAGCACAAAAAAATTACTCAGCTTTTTTTTTTCCATCTGCAGTAACTTAGATCTGCTTAACTTCAAATACTTATGTAGAGTCCTTGAATATTCGTGTATCTAAGTGAATAAAACACATTGTGGCTGTACAGATCCTTCTGTGTTGGGAGATTTTATACCTGTATATATGCAAAATAGGATTCAAGATTTCCCCTAAACCCAGTAACTGCAAAAATATTACTGTTATTGAAGCAAAACTAAGGCTCTAAGCCTGTGTGTTGGACCCCAAGATAATTTTCTAGAATATCTTTTTGAGGAGAGGGATAGGAGAAATGTAATTCCTCGTGTTTAGATATGAGAACTTTGATATGAAAATTCTTGTTTCCATGAATATCACAGTATCACATCTATACAGCTCCACTTTTCCAAGTAGTAAAGCTAGTGTCTAGTATGCTTATTTGTCTCCTTTTTTTTTAATATTATTGTGTTTTTTCATTTATTTTGGCTTTCTCAGTACTTGTGTTCCTTACATTCTCTGTAGTGAATGGTTTTGTGAAGTCTAAAGCATTTTTGATGAAAGATCTTAACTTTTTTTATTGTCACTGCAGCTGCATTTGGTTAACAATTAATGCAAGATAGGGCTCAGTTTTGCTTAACAAGGCAATATAATCCTAGATTAATTTGAGTTAAGGACCTCGGGAGATCACCTAGTCCAGCCCCTTACTGAAAGCAGGGTCAACTACAAGATCAGTTTGCTCAGGGCTTTATCCTGTTAGGCCTTGAAAACCTCCAGGAACTGAGACCATGCAACTTATTCCACTGCTTGGCTGTGCCCAGGATCAAAAGATTTTTTTTCCTTGAATCGATGCAACCCTCTGTTGATTCAATCTGTCTTTTACCTCTGATCCTTCCACCCCACATTACTGTGAGGGGCCTGCCTCTGCCTGTTTGATAACCTCCTTGTAGGCACTGGGGAGCTGCTGTCCAGTCCTCACAAAGACTTTCCTTCTCCAGCTGTATCAGTGCTCTTTCCTCTGGCTTAATGAGTGCCAAATACAGGGAGAACAATCACTTCCTTGGATCTATGGGCCTGTTCCTGTTAGTACAGCTCAGGATGCTGGTGACCATCCTGGCTGCTGGAGCACACTGTGGGCTGATGTTTGGCTTGCTGGTATCCAGGATTCCCAGCTCCTCCTCAGCACTGCTGCTCACAGCCAGACAGGCCTCAGTTTGTGTTCTTCCATGGGGTTGTTCCATCCCAAGTAGAGAACCTTGCTCTTGTCCTTGTTGAATTTCACAAGTTTCTGCTGACTAAAGCCACTAGCCTGTCCTAAGTCCCTCTACATGTGAGATTTCCCCTCAAGCCTTTTAATTTCCCCTTAAAATTGATTTTCCCCAATTTAGACACACCAACCAAGCTGCAATTCAAGTTCAAGTTGAAATTTTTTAAGCTAAGCTTATAATAAAGTTGAAAATACCGAAGAGCTTTCTCATTATGATTTTAGTCTAAGGAACTGCATGTTTGGATGTGATTTTGGAAATGTTTTCTGAAGCTCTTTTAGGAATTTGTTAGTGGAGCAAAACTTAGGTTGAGAAGTATGACGTGTTTCTGTGCAGAAGCAATTAAACCACAGTGGTTTTTAGTAGGGTCATCTTTGCGTGTTGTTTTTATGTATATACATTAGTCGGTAGACACAGTTGCAGACACAACAGATATATCATATTTTGTGGAAAGGAAATAATTTTCCTCTGCAGCATTTCAGTTTGATGTGGCATTTTCAGAATGGCCAGGACATGTAAAACTGGGAGATCACACACACAGAAAACCTATGTGTCAGTGTAAAAGCCTCAACATTCCAGTTTTGGCAACAGAAAATCCTGCCAATGAAAATGAGGTAGATACCTAAGCAGAACAAATCAACAGGAAATAACCCATGAAACGGTTTCTAACAGAAAGTCATTGGGGGTTTTTAGCACAGTGAGTATAAATTTCACAGATTATATGCTTGTTTAGTCATCAAGGTAAATCTGGGGAAGACAAGATCTGCTTAATGGTAACACAATTAGCAAATGGTATGGAATTGTTTAATGTTCCATATATTAACATTTTGCTTTTAACTTTTTTAGACATCCTTTGCCTGTCTAAGTGCTCTACATTTGTTAATTAACTCCATCTGCTGAAAGTCTGGTCTGGAAGTTTAATAATATAATGAGTTGCTTTGTTAAAAAATTGTGCCTGAATGTGCTACTGTTGGTTGAAACAAAGAGAATTTAAGGCAAATATATCTTGGAAATATCCTTATTTTGCTGGTGATGTCAACAAATCCTGACCTGTTATAGCTATAGTTCTTCATGTTTGAGGTTTATAGGAAATGGTATGCCATGCTTTTCATCATGCAAAATATTAAATTTAACAGAACTATCTTTATCACATTAGCCTTGTTATGTAGATTGTGTTAAGAAATACAAAGAAAACCACTGAAAGCCTGAGAGGGCCTGAATTTTGCAGATTTGAAACTGCAAGTGAAAGAAAAAGCTGATAATAACTAACTCCACAACTTCTTGGTGAATTCTGTTTGAACCTGATAGAGAAACTTGTATTCTATTTATCAGGCCTTATTCAATATGTGTTTTCTTTACCACTAAATGCAGGAGATTTTCTTGGCAGTCATGGGCATACTGTTACATTCTTAATGAATACGGGGAAGAAAAGGATGTAATATTTATATTCATTGGATCCATATGTTGTAAGTTGGTTTAGGGTATATATTGTTATTGTGTATATAAGTACTACCATTTGACAAACATCCTGAGGCAAAATGATGCCTTGATAAAACAACTTCATTATTCTTATTGAATACCAAGCAAATTTCTGGCTTGCTTTTTTAACTCTGGCTTCTTCATTACATGTAATTAATTGTAAATAAGTAATATCTTTTTAAATACTTAATGTTTGCTATTCAAGGAATTGCTGTGTCTGGTTCTCCAGAAGCCACTAACATTCTGCTGTATTCATAATTAGTCTGCATGCTGTTATGTAGTTAGTAAATATAGTTATGTTGCACTTTCATAGAGTTTAAAGCCAAGCAGCCAGTAGATTGTATAGCCTGACATGTAGATGACAGGCAATTGTAGTTCACCTGATAATTTGGATGATTGTCCTAGGGTTCAGCTTTTTGCATCCTGGGAGATTAAATGCTGCAGATGGAGAATTAGGAGAGAGCATGCTATTAAGACCCATCTAATGATGGATAAATGGGCAGTTGAGAGATTCTTCTGCCACCCACAGTGATAAAAATGTTTATCAAAAACAGTGGAACCTCATTGGTAGGAAATATTGACTTTTTCTTGCATCCATTTCTGTTTATCAGCAGAACTGAAAAGCTTTTCTTTTATGTGTAAATACCTGTGCTTAGTGACTGCCACTTATCAAAGTTTTCTTTGGCAAAATTGAGGTTTGTTAGCCTCCTGTGCCTGTCACATTTGGGGTTTCTGTGCATAATCTCCAGAATATTTTTATAGTTGAAGAGAAGATGTCTTTCCAAATGTCAAGTGTTATGTTTCTACTTGATATTCTTCTTTACAAATATACAAAAATCCATTGTAAAGAACTACTGAAGTAATAAAATTATTAATGTGGGTATCGCAGACCCTTTTTATTACCAGGCTACACAAAGAGCTGAATTGTGTTAGTTACAATGACCCTCAGGTCTTCCTGTGAATTGCTGCTTTTCAGGACAGCTTCTATCTTAACCATATGTTTTTGTGTCCTTCCTTTCTCCTTCCTAGATACATTGTAATACACTCAATGATATTAGTATTCAACATGACCATCGAACCATGTGCTTAACATCCTTAATGTAACTTGACACCTTATAAAGTTATTGACAGGAAATATTTGGCACAACTGTTTAGATTGCCTATACAAGTATAAATGGCACGATCCAAGAATGGATCATCTGGTAACCTGCTAATGTTGGTAGTTATGTTTACAAATGTATCGTCAGCCTGTGTTTAGTCCTTTTAGTATTGTCCTATTCCGAATAAAATATTTTATATATATGTATCTTATTTATCTATGTCATATATATTTGTATATGATAACGAATGAAATGCTCTGGTATATGCAGGGTAAAATACAGTTGCCTTACCTGCTGATCTTTTCCCCTATAAATTGCACAGATTTATTTGTCACAGTCTACGCTTTATGACTGGAGGAATAACTAACCATTTGTCAGGGCTTTGTGAAGACTGGTGGTGTTTGCAACAAAATAAGTAGAGCTCATTACAAACATACTTAAGCTTTATAAAACTATATTTGCAATCACCTAATAATATGTATTTAATAATAAATAACTAAATCTTGGAAAGTTGACCTGGACTATAACCATTAAGCAAATCCTGTCTGTAAGTAAATACAGCTGTAACTTCTTTTGTTTCACTGAAAGTGTCTGAATGGAAAGTAAACTCAGCCTATGTAACTGAGCTCGTGGAGATCATTAGGCTGAAAATTATATTGCAGATTAAAAATAAGGTCCACAGGTTGCTTATTTATGATGTAGCCTGACTGTTCTTTATCTTTGTTTATCTGCACTAATGTATTTTATTTTCTGGGAATACAATGCTTTTTATTAAAAATGTGAGTAATTTATATGTTACACTATGACAAGATCTCTATTAACTGCTTTAAAATCATGCAAAGAATACATTTGGATGTTCTTTGCTTCAGAGGATGCATTTCTCTCTTAAAAGTATAATCCACAGCATTAGCTACCACAGTGGATTGTAAATATGCAGCTTATCCAGACCACTACAGTTCATTGAAAATTCTGGCTATAAATAGATTTCTGGTAACTGAATATTCAGATACACCTAATGGAGTTTTCAGAACTGCCTAATTGGCTCCTTCTCATTGATTTCAAGGGAAAACAAGTGCTTTTGGAACACTACCCTTCTGCCAGAAGTTTTTCGTTAATTGAACACAGTTCAGGTTATGTATTATGAGCACATTTTAGTTTGATTACTCCAAGTGTCTTCATAATGTCAAGGCAATATTTATTTGGCTTGAGAGAGTTAAAAGGGATTGCACAACTTGACTAATTTACTGTTTTAACGGATGCTTAGCTAAGGGTGTGTTGTTTGGCATGGGTTCAAACACAGTAACTAATTAGAAAACAATGTGAGGGCTGAGGTGATGGCTGAAAAGGCCTTAGTTTGCTAAGCTCCATCATGCATTACTTAATTTTGCCAGTGTTTAAAGAGACTTTTAGAACACCATGGGAACATGTATGGCCAAAATGGCCTTTCAGGGGAATTTTAGCATCTCAAAGCAAAGCAGATGGATTTTTAAGCGATTTGGAAGAAATGAGAGTAGTCAGCTTAATAAAGTAGCAAAGTAAAGGGAATTCTCTGTGTGCCCAAGGTAAGATCATCAAGCTCTGACTAATGATTATTAATTTTATAGGACAATTAATTGTGCAGGGGGAAAAGTTACCTATTCAGAGGTGGTTTGCATTGTAGATACTCAGAAATCACCATTCTTGTCGCCAACTTGTGCCTTGTCTATCACGTAATATTGCTCCTTTTAATGTATCTCATAGTTTTTATCTTTGCATTTGCTTATCTAGTTGTTTATAATAAAGTCCACGTTGAGCCATGAGCAGGATAATTGAATAAACCTTAAAGATATCTAGGGTAGGTTGCTCAATCACTTGTGTTATGCAATCTGATTCAAGGGAGAGAGGGGGATTTGTGCTGACTGTGAACTTCATCAGTTTTAATATTATGAATCATATCCAAGGAATCCTAGAAACCAAAAACTCAAAAGGCCTTTTTTCAAGTGCTTCCTGTCAGTGCTCAGGTCTTTGATTACTGGGCTCTATATTACAAACTGCAACATTGCTTTCTTTTTACAGTTAATTGCTTAGAGACTTAGGAGTATTGGGCTAGATTTTTTTTCATGGTGTCAAATTTTTTCAAGTCAAGTGTGATACATAATGGTGTGAGAATGGTGAGTAAGTTTTTCTTTTGGATGACTGCAGCTGCTTTCTTCAGAGATGGGTATGATTTTTCCTATACTTTTGTCTTTTTGTAAAGGAAATGCAACTCAGGTCTTTTTCAGGTATTTCAGAATGCTTTGCAGGAAAATGATTGACAAAACTGTATTTCTTAAGACTAACCCTGGTCTGGGGTCTGAGTGAAACCCCCGTCATCCTTTCCAAGCTGAATGATACTGAAAGGACAAAGGAAGAAGACATAAGGAAGAGGGGGAAGTGCTTAGAAACAACAATGTTCATATGGATCCTTTGTGTGGTTTTGGCTGTGGAAAATGTAATCCCTTAACCGAACTTGTCCGATGGGCTCTCAAAACTCAAATAGGCTTTGGATCTTTCTTTTCTCCTTTTGCCTTTTCCTGTAAGGAAAAGCAGCAGTGCAGAATCTTGCATGTTAAATCAGTAAAGATGAGAACAATATGTGTGCAGAAGGCTTTAGGATGCAGTGCGAACATTGCAAATACAAATGAGTAAGAATAATATTAATACTGATCAAGACAAAGCAGGTGTACATGGAAGTTGTGCTGCTCTTTCAGCTGTATTTCTCTGTAAAAAGCTGGCAAAAGTTTGGCATGCCCTGTAACAGGACTGAAGGCTACAGTCTAGAAAGAACAGAATAGTACAGCAAAAACATGGTAACTGAATGTATACGGTGTCTCTTGATCTGTAGGGAAGTATGATGTGTTTTAATGTCTACATACCACCAGCCTTATGGGTTTTTGTAGTGGTTTCGGTTGTTCAGGATGAGATCAGTATGTTTTGTCCCACACTTGAGGAATTTAAATATTTGGTTTTCTTTAGTGCATTCCATTGCAGAGCATCTTGTTTTGCTTTTGCCTCTCCCACTTCCTTTCAGAATTGTACCAGCAGCCCACAGGCTTGTTCAGCATTTCAAAGGGGCAATAAGAGTCCCAGATCAGAATGGTGTCAACAGGAGACAGTCTGCCCAGTGTCATTTTTTTTGTAAGTTGTTTCTTTGTTTACACTGTGAAATGAGAAGGGGGAAAAAAATCAAATTGTGCACAATTGGCTCCAGTAAATGCCAAGTGACAGTAAATGCCTTGTTTATGGCCTGGGGAAGGCTGGTAACTTGCTGAATTTCCATGGAGGCTCCTTCATAAAGAAGCAAGGCTCAGATCTCCCTTGGAGCTGGTTATGCAATTGATGGGGCAGGGTTTTGGCTTCTGGAGCAGCAGGCTTGCATAACATGGTTTCTAATCCAGCACTCCCTTCCCAGCCTGAAAGGACCTTTTTCATAAAGCATTTCCTACAACAAAAAAAGCGCTTCCAAATTTCTACACAATGACTGAATAATGGTACCCTGACTCCTTAAAAAAAAAAAAAAAGTCTTTTACAAGAGATTTTTTGACCTCATCTTTCTGTATATAGACGCTTTTTTAAAAATAATGAATCATTTATAAGTGCTTTTTTTTTCATACCACGAAGGCTACTTTTTCTTTTATTAGCAGAATTCTTGTTGATACAACACTGAAGAAATTGAATTACGCCAACTAAGCATTTCTTGGAGGCCTTAACACAAATAGGCTGGTTTCTGAGAGTTTCTTTCTTTTTTTTACGTGACCTATATACAAAAGCATAGGTGGCCAAACCTGCAACTAGAAGGTTTAGTCTGTGTGCTTGGGGGACAAGGGCCTGAATAATAACATGACATTAATGCCACAAAGATGTTGTCTGTGGAGATGGCTGCAGTGGTTACTTAAGGACAATGGGAATTGGGACATCTTGCTCTTTATTGCAGCCTGGGGCATGCATTCTTCTTGCTCTAACAAGAAACTTCCATCTATTATTCTTCCACTCCCTTCATAACATACACTGCCCCTCTCCAGATGTTTGATTATTCTGTGTGTGTTTCTGCCCTCACAGAAATGTGTGCATCTCCCTGTTAGTGTGGTTGAAAACTCGAGAGCAGCCTATGGGTGGTATTTGTGTGTTGCCGTCCAGGTCCTGCTCTGTACAAACTTATTGTAGGGTCCTTAGGGTCAATATGAGAACTTATGCAACATAAGCTGGCATAAATGTTTATATTACTACTTTATCTTCCAAGTCAGAAATGTAGGAAAAATGTGTGACCTTCTTGGGAATTGGCAGTAGGGCAGTCCGATATTCTTTCCCTCCTGTCACTGAACTGCCTCGCTGAATCTTCATGCCCAACAAGAAAAATGTTCCCAGCTTGTTACAAATTTGGGGGTTCTCTGGGTACTCATAAATTAGGAGCTGGTGACTTGGAAAGAGCTGAAGTTATGTATGCATCTCTCATCATTGTCAGCTGTAATTACAGATGATTGGTCTTTCTGAAAATAACTTTGGTGGCAAAGAGGTGACAGTACTATTTCAGAAGTGAGCAATCAGAATGACTTACATGAGATCACATGAAATCTGTTATTGTGGTATCTGGAGCAGTCATTACTTGCTTTCATGAAAGCAGATATGAAAGGTGAAACTGAGAAATGTGTTTATTTAAATACTATTGCTTGAAATTTTTGGATACTAAGAATTCTGAACCTAATTGCCGAAATCCTCATTCACAAAAGGAGCGGTGTGGACAGCTGAAAGCTCCATAACTGTTGCACAAATATGGGTTGTCATATATTTATGCATTTTTAACCTATTGTCTTCAATAATTGGACTCTGCCAGCAATATTAACAAGGGAAGGTTTTTGCTGGAAAATGTTCAGTGTAGGAAAATCGTTTCTCAAGTCTTCCTTTCTCCATTGTTTCTTTGCTGCCACAAGCATTGTCACCATCATCTCTGCTGTTTCCTTCCACAAAGTCTGGAATACTTTCTGATTCCTTTCACAATATCTGGATCGTGCCTAATGAGGTGGTAATCAGAGGGACTGCTGTTTTTATCTAGTGAATTCTCTGACACCCAAGGAGATGATTATTGGATCAATCACAGTATCATCATAATTTAATTTATGTCTCTTGGATTCAGTAAGTGTTCTTTCAAGTCCCTAGGGGGTTGGCAAAAATACACTAAACCTCTGTCAGGAATTGTTCACATTCATATTTTGACAAGTCAATAATTTGGTTGGAGTAAACAAAATCTGAGGTGTGGGATGGGCCAATTGAAGTAAATTCTCAGATTATTTTGGATCTTATTATTGAAATGCATTCTTAATATCAGCTGAATATAAACCAGGAAGTATGTTTAGAGGTTATTAATAACAACTAAATCTTTTATGAGAAACTGCACATTTTTAATTAGTGGATACCTAAAAGGCAGAATATGTATCACTGCACTCAATCTGGCTGATCTCCAGCAAGCAGCCCTAGAGTTTCATCTGTGAGAAACTGGAACCCAATCAAACATTCTGTTTATGCAATCTATGTTATTTAATGAACTACTAACTCTAGAGTTATTTGATCTTTGACAGTTTGGGGGTAGGGATGGGAGGTAAAGTTGCATTCTCACTGGCAAAATCCACATTCATATCAGAGTTTTTAACTGAAGTATAGGGTCGAGTCTGTTGTATAGCAACATGTTCACTAAATTGTGTATGATTGCTAGTTGGGTTCTTACAGTAAAAACAACTAAAGTCTTGTGAATTCAATGTTAAATTCAGTCTTTCATGTTCTGAAAGAGTCTGCAGTGACTAATAATGAATCCAAAACCTATTTCTGAAATTTTGAATTGCCAAATAAGTTTCCATGGACAAGACTCACTGAACAAGAGAGCTCTCACTTTTACTCCTTTAAAAGCCCTCAGCTCTGTTTGTCTGGCTCTTTAAGAATAAAATGAAAAAAATTCTGCTCATCTCTCCTTGAAACTGTTCCATTGAGCTCAGGAGCAAGTCCAGGAGGGGACAGAATGTGTGCAGCTCTAGGATTATCTTATAGGTGTGAATTAAACTAGAGGCACATTATTGATATTATAATATTTATATGCTGCACTAGCAATTTTTTATGGACATCAGTATTGATGATTGTGAAGTTAGGCTTTTTTTTTTCTTAGCTATGGGGAAAAATTCTCTATGTAGACTGAGTAAAATACATCCATAAGAGTGATGTTAATCTAGAACAGCTACACCCAAACAATGAGCTCACACCAATGTGTCCCTGAGCATTCAACTGCCCAGCTGTGCCGTGTCTGTGCTGTAGATTTGTGTTAGTGCAGCCCCCTGAGCATACATGCCTCCTCTTTTGATACCTAAGATATATTACTGCTGTATAAATCAGTCAAAAGTATAAAGTATGTTTATTAAAAAATCATTATATCCTGACTTTACATTCATCATGGTATGTAGTGGATGGTTTTGAATGAAGGTTATTTGAAACAAACAAAATTTGTCTTATCAGATTATCTAGTTATGTAGCAATCTGGGATAATTCATTGCAAGCAGAAAAGCCACATAATGGTATATATAATGGGGAAAGTTTTCTGTTTATTGGAAAAAAATCAAATTAGCAGCTTCAGAAATAGCCCTGAGTCAGACAGCTAGCTCTATTATTATGTTACTTAGAAGCTAATGTATTATGAACAAGTGCCAAATATTTCTGTGTAATGCAGAGGAGATTAAATGGAAGCTTCTATTTTTGAGATCCGCTTTGTAGTGTCCATGTAATCAACAGAAAGTCCTACATAACAAGTAGTACACAGATAGCCCTGCTAATTATTAATAATTATGTAAATGGTCATAATCTGAGAATTATACTTATCTGAGGGATTAAGAATACATACAAATCAACCGAAAAGTTTTGAAAATGAGTTTACAAGTAGTCAGTTAGAAGTTTATTTTTAAAAGATGATGCGGGAGCATAACTCGGCTATGTAGTTTTGTTTAAAGTCACATTCCTAGCATGAGGAAGGAGAAAACTCCCTGAGAGGGCTGGACTGCATAAGTATATCAGGTTTTAAATCTGGTCAAGTAACTTGCATGGTACTTGGTTGTTGGAGATGACAAAAGTTGGGAGTTTCTGAATAAGTTTCTGTGCAATTCTTGGCTAGCTTAGTATGGTTTTGTGTTTTCTGTCTTATTTCTTTACTGGAAAGGTCAGTGTGTAGGGTTGCAGAGTTGGATATAGTAAGAGTAGTTTCTCCAATTAATATATTGCATTGGCAGCTCCAAAACTATTGCTCGTGCAAATATTCTTATTTCTGAGACAAATGCCAAAATTGATTTCAAAGATCTCTCTGTTCTAATAAAGTTCAGATGTAGTTGACTCTGTGCATAGCATTGTCAGTACAGGGGGTTGGACTGATTTCCTTTATTTTCAAATAGGATTTGCTATGCAGTTCTTACTGTTTAGAAATGTTTGGGACTGAACAGAAGTGTCTAGGATATGTTTCACAGGAATGGGCTTATTTAAAAAATTCTCATCCAGAGCAAGTAGATGGCCTAGTTCTGAGTGAGAACAAGCTGCAGCAAGTGCTGACTCAGTCAAAATTGACCTCCTATTTTACTTATTCTGTGCTTGTGGAGCCAGGACACAGAAGACATCAGGGAATTTATGCTTCTAGCATGAACATACAGGCTCTGATTGTGTTTTCTGAATAGTTGTTGATTGTTTAGTTTGGGGTATGTAAAAGTGTCACTGAATTTACAGGTGACTAGCCAAGATTTTGTGGGTAGCAGTAGTTATTACCTTGCATATTTTAAAGTGCCCATTGAAGGCTCCAAAGAACTTGCTGAACTTGGTGTTAGCGTTTCACTTCCACATGGCACTGTCCGTAGAAGAGGATCCAACTCTGCAACGCTCTCCAGTGAAAATCAGAATGGATTGTTGTGGCCACTGGAGGAAGCAATAATTAAGGCCCTGGGAGAAGGAAGGGTTCACTTCACAGCTTCACAGCAGAGCAGCAAGCATGGGAGCATATTGCTGATTTGAAGAGAACCCTAAAGGCAATTACTGCTGCCTCATTAAAGGGATTAAAAACACCTTCTGTAACACTTAGAACCTTTTCTATGTTGGCTCTGCAGGCTTTCTGAAAGTGGTTGAACAAGAAACCCAAGTTGTGTTTTGGTTTTCTTTTGTAAGAGTACTATTTAAAAAGCACCCTACTTCTGAATCAGAAACAAACGTCTTTTCAATAGGTGTTTGTTAAAAATTCTGAAGAAGTAAAATGTACAGAGACACCTTGTTCCTGTTGGCTTTCAAATGTTTGCATGTTATTACAAAAAATAAAACTTGTGAGCCTAAGCAAGTTCAATTAGGAAGCCTTTGAAAGGGCTTTTTCAAGATGTATTAAATTTGCTGGGATTTTTTTTCCCTTATGCTACCAAATAAGTTATTCTTCACAGAAGAACATTTCTCATACATGTAGATGGTTCTGTATGGATTAAATCTGAGAACTTTCACTTGGGCAAATTCAGTTTTGGTTTTAATGATGAAGTACCTTCAGTTTAGCTTTTTAAGTTTTTAAATTCAAAATACAACATATTAAATGATGTGATAGTAGCAAATACAAGATGATAATTATGCTGTTTCTAAGTATTTTAATTTTAATAGAAGAAAGATGTGGAATTTTCTTTCTACCACACAATCTTGATATTACATATATAATTTCCCTCAATATGCATTTACACCAGTTCCTCACTTGTGTAGTCACTAGCTCATTTGACTGAAACTTAAGAATTGCCTAATTCTGTCTCTATGAAATTCTGTAAAGGCCAATATTCATTTGAATTTGACTCTCAAATTCTTACCAAATGGTTGGATAAAGTTTATTAGCAGTCTGTTTGTGAGTAGGAAATAGTCATGTGATCACTGTGGTGAGATTCTGGTGTGTCTTTAGTGTGTGCCAGAATTTATCCATAGCAGCCTCCTGGGAGACAAATAGTATGTGATAGGAACAGAAGATGCCTTAAAGGAGCATGTGAGTTAACACAAAATCAATTCTATGAGAAGTGGTAACAGGCAGAAAAGGATATAAAGAAAGTCAGAGGTCACTGAAATTAAAACAATGCACAGAAACTTTTCTATACCCATTTCAAGTGCTCAGTGTGTTATTTATCAGTCCAAGTTCAGGAGGGTTTTGGGTTCCTCTCTGTAGTAGCTCTCGAGTGCGTATGTTTCTTGAGCTATTCTCATGAATGAGTCTTTGTTTCTGTTCATGAGGCTTTATATACAAAGGTGCTAATAAAAATGCATATTCTGAATATAAGGCTTTTTCTGTAACTACCTGTTACTTTACTCCTTTGTTTGGGGTTCTGGAAGAAGTTCCATTTCCTGTGTCTCCCAGGAAGCCCCTACACTCATCCCAGCACATCTGCAAGAGGGTGTGCTGATCCTTTTTGACTCTGATAATACCTGACATTTAACTGGCTCACTGAAATTCTCCAGGGAGTTTCCAAACAGTGATATACTCCCTGAGCTGCCTGGTTATCTTAACACAATGACTGAGTTTTATCGCTCCTGTCACTGAGGCAGCTCCTGTGGTATCAAGCCAAGAAGGACCATCTGGGATAACTTTACAGATAAGTTCCAGTGATTTGCTTAGAGACTTGTATAGACCTTAAAGCAACATTTTTGTTTAGGCTGTGGAGCCTCATGTAGAGATATTTGCATCTGAACTTGTTGTTTCCTCTTCTTTTTAACATACTTCATTATTTTAAGTTCAAACTGCTTGTGACATTGATTCCTCCCTTGTGACAGCTCTGCTCTTACCAACAGGAAGTTTGCCTCTTGTGTGCTTGTTATTTACCAGCATAATTTCCTTCTCAAGAGGACTGTACACACTAAACATATTCTCTAGATGTGCCTTCTGTCATCAGTCCTGTGCTCGAATTGTTCATTATCATGTCTGTGACTCTTGTCTTCTATAACTGATGGGGCTGTTCAGACTGTTTCTAAGCCAAGTTCAGAACTCCATATATTGCAGCAGCCACACTTAGTGAAATATGGATTTCTCCAGTGGTAATGCTTGGCTAAATAGTGTTGCTGTTACATGGATTAAATTTACATAACATATTGTCTTCCAAGGTTTTTTCATTAATTTGGTGACAAGGCACAGTAGTTAATAGATCAAACCCCAGCTACACTGAAGATGGAATTTCAGTCTCTGAAGTGCTAAGACAACAGCTGTGATCCCATGGGACAATGTAAATCACGAAGTCCTGGATAAAGTTTTTTCATATAAGTGGTTCTGGCTTAGAAACGTTATTCCAGGACAGATTAAACCCAGGCACTGAACATCTTTGGGAACTTCTGCAAATCATCTTCATGGAAAACATCGTCTTGCTGTTGGAATTACATCTGGATACCAGCTTCAGCCCAGGAAAAAACAGGCAGCACCAAATAATTACTTTGAGAGGGGGAAAAAAATTATATTTTTCAAGTAAAGGTGTCTCAAACATTTGAATTCTCAAGAAAGAGACGTGAAAAAGTTTTTTATTGATCTTTTTGGATTTTACTAATTCAAATATAGAAAGTATTCAGACACTGTAATAGGTGAAAGCAGAGCAGATATGATTGTAGGTCCCAAGCAAATCACAGCTGTTCAGTTATTACAGGATCTGACCCAGCAAAGATTGCAAACCCTTGTGGAAATCAGAACTTTGAGTTTTACAGCCAAATCAGTCTGGTGTTCCTAATTTTTATCTAAGCCTAAGGGTCCTAGTGGTAATACTGACTTTCTGGTGGTATCTGCATTTTTGTATTTAATTTGTGTGCAAGTGTATCCCAAATCCACCATCTCTTTTTTCATGAATTCTTTCCCTAGTTTCTGTGTGGTAATGAAAACACTGCTAGATGGTCTAACCTCCGGATATTTTTCCTTAGTGACAGCTGCAAAATACACTCTCTGAGAAGGACTAAGCAAAACAATAACCCCAAAAGTGCTCCAGCTAAAAGGAATGTAGAAGTTTATAGATACAAACATGTTTTCAAATACAATCTAAGTAGGAGACTACCAACTGTTGCTTTTTTTTTGTGAAGTAAATTTCCATTGCAGGAGGAGGATGTCTGAGCTGACTGAAAATTTCCAAATATGTAAAAGAAAATATAGGCTACAGGGGGCATTTTCTAAAAGAGAAATAAAAAGAAGCTAGAGAGAAAATAAAGATATGAACAAAGAAATTATTTTTGACTCCTTTTTTTCTACATCAGGGGACCAAGAACCTCTGAAGTGGTTAGGAATTTTGTTTAATGTCTGTTCCTTATAGATTAATTTAAAATTACTGGATCATTTACTGTTCTTGTTTTGTTTTTAGGCTGCAAGTGCTTACCTATACTGAAAAGCTAAAATAATGAGCACTCTTTTCTTGGCTCCCTCAGGATTAAAGGTACCATGAATTAATGGTCGGGATAAGATATTTTGGCCTAAAAAGATTAAGCTCTTTTTCCTACCAAAGCACTTGCATAAATATAGACAAATCCAGAATCAACAGAAGATACAAATGTTATATGATGTGACTCAGCAAAAGCACAGATTGCAGCTCATATGTGAATATTTTAATTCCAACTACTTTTTGTCTTGCATATAGATGAGTGTCATTACTATTGAAGTCAGAAATTGTCTGCTATCCCCTTTTTACTATTTATTATATATTTTCAGTTCTGAGTAGCTGTAAAAAGTGTTCATATGTGAAAGTGCAGGTATGTGTCTGCTACAGTCCCATTACTTTTATTCTGTAGCCTTTGCAAACCATAAATATAGTCACTATCTTACTCCTTTGCAGCTCTCAGCCATTATCTAAGTTCCAAAGTGAAACATTTCAAAGATGCTATAAATAATTTTCTGGAACTAAACATGAATGAAGATTAATTAAACTCCAAGGTCTGGCATGGATACCTCATGCTCTAGCACCCTTCTTTTGATTGCATTGCAATGTGAAACTATTGAGAAAAATAAATGATAGGACAGATCCTGTTACTTTATTTTAAAGATATGGCATTTGAAACAAGATTTGATAATTGGGAAGCAAGCAGTAGCTGCAATTTAAGAGGAGTGGTATTGCCTGTCTCTAACTACAGTTTTGCAACAGGTCTAAAATAACCAGAAGCTTCCATGGAAGCACATTGGGAACCTGAGTGCATAACCTCCTTAAACTAATGGACTAGGATCCTCAAGGGAGGAAAGGGGCCTGGAAGGAGTTCACTGTAATCCAATTTTTATAGATTTGTGTACTGCAGTTATCTCTGTTGTGTTAGAGTACCTTCCTGGAAGCTACTGCTTTTCTGTCAGCTAGTGAGTATCACGAGTCTGGCTTCAGAATAAATGGAGGCCTAAATCTTGTCCTCCAAATGGTATAAAATATGGAATATTTTGAGTGACACCGCCCATCTCTGTAGAGGAGATAAGAACCCTCTCTGTGACATCCCTTCCATGTGTTAGTATAATACTGGACTTTTTTTCTTATTGACATGCTCACTATCTCATTTCAGTAACTGATATGAAATTCAAGTAGAAGAGAAGGCAGCAGCCATGTGTGTATCTGTGGGTAAGCAGGTTTGTCAGCCTGTTACACTGGGAGAGTTCTGAGAGAAGCCCTTGGTAGCAAACCAGAAAGCAAGACTAGAAAGTCGTCTCCTTGCACCGTTGCCTGTTTTGGTGTGCAAAGGAGATCGAGGAATTTGGATTCCTCACGTACTTTTAGGTTGCAAAATTCATTTGATACCTTCTCCTGCCTTTGACACCAGATAGGGTCTGAAAAGGGCTTCACCATCTGTGTTTGTGTTGGCTTGGTCTTTGCATGTCTGGTGGGTTGGTCCCACAAGTATTTCTCTGTGAATAGTACTTAAGAGTCTTAACTGATGCATTTTTGCATGTTCCATTGTCTCTTCACATGACAAAGGCACTGAAAGCTTTTAACAAGTCCCAGATATTTCCATCCCTTCTTTTAGGGAAGTATAAAACATGATGGTAAAATTCTCCAGTGTATCTGATGTCATTGAGCATTCTTTGAACTTAATAATTCCTCACAGCATTAATATACAAAGATGCTCCAGAAATGTCTATGCCTTACATAGAATGTTAGTGTTTCTACCTATGTATTGCATTTTAACAGACATGTAATGTAAACAGTTTTCCTGGTTACAAAAATATTTTCTCTTGAAGTCTCTGGGACATGTTTCTATTAATGATACAGCCACATTTTACCACTCTTATGTGGTAAATATGCCTGGTAAATCAGGAGGCTAGAGATTCCTTGCATGCACAATGGTTGTAACAGCTGGGACAGAGAAGGGGGATGAGCTTTGTTAGAGAGAAGTTTTGAGGAAGAAAGAAATTTGTGCCTGGAGTCTTAGTAATGAAGGACTCTTCCTGACTAAACACCAAGTGGCACTTCAGAATAAGACTTCTGCATTTGAGAGGAATGGGAATCCTTAATCATCAAGGACAGGAACCTGGCCTGTATTTGGACCAGGGTGGATACAAGTTGGTGAGTGCATTTAAGAAATTGAAATAAAAATAAAACCCATAAGAATATTTAATAAGCATTTTTAATTATCAAAATACTTTTTGGTACCAAAATGTACCATAAGTTTACTTTTTGGATGTTGCAAGTTCCCAATAAAGTAAATTAGGTTAAATTACTCAAGAAGGCAGTTGAAATCCAAGTGAGACTCTCACACTACCTTGCTATACACTTGAACATATTGAAAATTAATATTAGTTTCTTGACTTGCTGTTGAGTCCTCACAGGTCAGCTTCACACTGATTTCTAGGAAATCTAGAATTGAGATTTCTATGTGTACGAGCTGCAGACACAAATAAACTCTGTTTGTTTATACAGTGTCAAGTAATTTTCTCGAGAAATGTAAAGATGAAATGTCTTTCCAGGAATTTCCTGTTAAATAGTACCCTCTCTATGAATTTAATCTTCAAGAACTGGTACACTGTTGAATAGTGCTATATGGTTACGGGGGAAAAATGGTGGTCAATTGAAGCAGTTTTAAAATGTAAATACAGCTTTTTTTTTATGTCTAGATTTCTCTCTCAAAGATATCACATTTGTGTTACAAAAATAAAACTACAACAACTAACTTGGGTTTATGGGGGGGGAGACCTAAATTGGAACCATATGTTTAGAACTAAGTTATTACTGCTTTCACAAATGGTTTGTTGTACAGCTTTTTCAGAATTATCCCAGATAAGTATTTTGTTGATGACAACCTAGAATTAAATTAGGATAATACACCCTGCATTATTAATAAAATAAGATAAACAAAAGTATCTTTCTGGCTAAAGGTTAGTCGTCACCTTAAAGAATTTTTGGTGTAGGTTTTTAAAGCACTCAATAATGATTGGCTGCCCTTGGGAGACATTTGTAATATTTTATTCCATGTAAACATATGGATTCAATTTAGTCAAAGAACATTGTGAGTGAAAGCTGGCCTCTCTCCAATGCACTGCAATAGGTGTCTGGAGGTTTGAATACTTCGTTTGCACTACTCTTATGAGATAAAATTTACCATCAATCCAACTAATTGAGACCCAGTAGGTGCCCTTTAATACTAAGTATCTTAAGAAAATTAAATTCAAGTTCACATGCAGAATGCTGCTGCAATGTAATAATCATAGGATTTGTAACAGAGGTGTACAAAACCTTTTCAGGAATCACTGTCCAAAGATATGGAAGTAAAATAATTTCTGATTCAGAGTAGTGGAAGTTTTCATTTTGAATTTATTTTTGTTGTTTGCCATTTGATGTCATAACAGAAGTATGATAAGCTGCTTTGCTAGCCTTTCACAAATGTCCAATTTATTTCTTTCAGGAGTGAATAAATTTGTACCTTTATGACTAAATCAAAGAAGTACCAAGCATCTCCCTTTGAGGTACTAAATAGTACATGAAACAGTAACACTGTCAGGAATCCATGAAAAAAAATCCCTCGATAATCATAATATTTATGTTTTTGTCTATGAGCATTACAAACCACGAAGGACATCAATATTGTTGATTAGTTAGTGAACAAATTTAATTCCTTAGTTATAGCTGTAACTTCAAAGTGATGGGCCTTCTTGATTGAATTTAAGTTGCATGGTCAAGTCATATTCATTTTGCAATTTATAAGCAACATGGGAGGCTGTTCCCATATGTAATAAAAGCATTTGGGGGAGTGAGGTGGGGAGAGGTCTGACTGAACATGTGCACTCCAACCTGCGTTAAGCCTCTCTGGCTTTGAGCATAAATCACTGTAGTCAATTTTCTGTCCTGATTCCTTGCAATTTTGTAGTACTTTGAGTCAAGGAAATCAAATAATTGCATTTCAATTTGTAAAATTACGATATGCCAAAATCTTACAGGTTATAAGGATTAACTCTGTGAAGTTTTCCAGTTGTAGAAAGTGTTACCTAAGGTTTGGTTACACGCTGTTACATCCTTGTAAGATGTGCAGTTCATATCCTATGCAGATTCTTTGACTTAGACACAGCAGATAGGGCCCAAATCTTACATGCTCTATCCTACTTCCCCAGTTTTTGGGACTTCATTTCTGGGCATGAATTAGTTGCCAAAACATAACTGTCCATTGCTGTTGTGATGATCTAAGATATTTCACGTCTGCTCTGGTTTCCCATTCACAAGGCACAGATGTCCTTTATGTTCTCTGTTATATCTAAATAAGTTTTTAAATAATTTGGAGCAGTATATGTTCCACAATTGTTCTAAATATTAAATGCTATAGGTGTGGTCCTAAAGGCCAGAGGGATCCTTCAGAGCCAGCTGGTGCATCAGGCCAACTTCTGGCATGTTTGCTCAGATGTGCTGTCTTGCTTTCACTTCTAAAGTTCCAACATTAGGGGGAATTGTACAATATTTACTAACTGGCAAGAAAGAGACAGTATAAAAATGCTCAGAAATCAAACACTAAATATTAATGCAAAGGGCTCTATATTAGGGCTTTTACAATATCTTTAAAAATTATATGATACAGCAATATGGGCATGCAGAACATGGATGCAATACCCATTCCACATGCATCAATTATATGAATATCCCTTGTCATGGATCTTATGGGGGCTTTTCCTTGAGATTTTGTTTACAAAAATAACCAGTCCACATTTTTGAAGCATAGATATACATTCACTTTTTGACGGTCCCTCTGCAATTTTCCATGGCTTGATAGAAAACACAGCCATCAAAGCCAGTGGAAAGGTTGTTCTTGGCCTCCTTCCCAGTTTGTAGTAGGTGAAGGTCCAGGAGACTTTGGTATCCAGATCCCTGGGGGGGGATGTGGGTGCATACGTGGACTATATAAACCATAATAAATCACTTCTTTCAAACATAGTTGGTCCTTTTTCTTGGCATCTAAATGATTGAGATTGTGCAGTATTTATTTTGTCTCTTCCTAAATGTTGTATGGAAAAGGAACAGATTCTTCCCTGCCCATTTCCTCTTATGAATTTCAGTATTTTTATTTCTAAGCCTTTTTCAGGTTATTCAGAGGTATAATGGATTAAGTTTCCAAAGTGGTGTAGCCCCTTTTTCACTAATTTTCCCATTATATTTTGTAAGAACTCCACCAATTGTATTGATCAGCATCCACAGCAAAAATCTGCGATACTCCATATGCCACTAACATTTTATTTCCCTAAAGTTAAGGGTAGAAAATGAGAATGTGAACAAGCACCAAACAGGAGCTGAAGAAAACAACACCAACTGCTACACTAAGTGAGATTTGAATGTGATGGCTGCCTGGCACTGCTACAGTAAAAAAACCCTACAACACTATTGCTGAGAAAGAAAATCAAGAGAGCTGGTTGTGCTTGAACCACTACACATAACGGTGGAAGTTACAACCTTTCTGATTATTTCCTTAAGTACAAATGAAAAAAGAATAAATAGGCAGAGATTCTTTGCAAGTCAGGTCATTTCCAGCTATAGTCTTGCTTCCCTGTATTTTGCAAAGGTACTTGAATTCCTCAGTTCAGAGGATTGCCCTAATTATGCAAGTACTTGTTATGGAAAGACAACCCTTCTGTTTACACTGCCATGACTTTCAGCAAAGGTCACTTGCTTCTATTCAAACTGTAGCTTTTCATGTAAGGAGGTTGCAGGAGGTCTCTAACTCTGGTCACTGTTAACTAGTAGCCTTGGTTATTTGCCAAGGTCTGAAAATCTGAAACATTTGAGCTTAAACTGTGCAGAATCATGCAAAACAAACATAAAGAATTTGGTTTCCTACAGACACACTAAGGAGCTGCTGGATTAGTTTTCACTTCCTTCTCACTACACAAGCCTCTGTCATTTTCAGGTTTTATGGAACTTCCTGATTCCAGCACGCCATCCCTGACAGTGAATAAAACTGCATTTAGCACATGATGTCTGAATATCTCAGTGTCTAATTTTAAATATGTTTTTCACTGCCATCTTTGTGTCTCTGTTTTTGCAGTAGCTTAAATGAGGTCAAAGATTTTTGTGCCTACAGTGCAGGCTAATGCATCTGAGTAATCTAGACATCAATTTAATATGAGATTTAGGGGGGATTTCAGTCCCCATTTTGCCTCCAGGCATCCATGGGTTAAAAAAAACCCAAACAACAAAACAAAGAAACCGACAAAACTGATGGAAAACTGTATTTTGGCTGAGTGCACATTTTAGCAGGCTCCTGACTTATTTATTGTATATGACCTGGCTGTCTGTTGGAGCTATGGAGATCCTCTGAGTGCTGCAGGAAACCAGCTGGAGAAAATGGGAGGCATCCTGCTGGTATGAGACAGATGCTGGTCTGAGACAGGTGCAGGTGCAGTATTATGGAGGGATCTGTGCAGTGTTTCCTCAGGAGAAAGCACTGTTTGTCCCAGCACACTTCCCACGTGAGGCTGTTGCTGCCCCAGCTCCCTCGGTTGGCACGTGCCCCGTTGGAGCCCTGCTTTGCCAGGTTTGCTGTAGCCACAGAAAGTTTGTTTCATTTGGCTTTTGTCAATATTAACCCAGAGAAGGCTGACGTTTGCACCACCTTTCTTTTTGAAGCACAGAATCCTTGATTATCCTCTTATGTATTTTTGAGGTGATGTAATCCCTGTGCTGTTATTTTTCTACATATGAATAGCCCTTTCAAAAAAAAACATTGTTTCTAAAAGTGGGTTAAGGTATCACTTTAAGATCTTTGCAAGATCTCTCTGTTTGGATGTTTAAATTTAGAAACCTGTGCTGTCATTAGGAAAAAAAAACGTTGCTTTTCATCTGCTTTCCCTCTGGCTCCCAGGAGTCAGTCTCGATGTAGCAGACACTGCATTGCCATTTCCTTTTTAAATCTAGGACAGCAAAGCTATGACACTTTTCAAAGTTCCAGTGTCCTTGTTAATATTTCTTTGTGCTGTGAGTGAAGGTAAAGCTTACGCAGGAAGTGTCCTAGTTTCCAGTTCCTAATTCCAGCAGAAAAACTTCAGAAAACAGAAGTTTGACAGCTTCTTGTATTGATATAGATTAAATCATGTATATTGTAGCGTGTAAAAGCTTTGTTCAAGATGGAGGAGATAAAATGAAAAAGTATGAGAGTTTATGATCCACTTGTAACATATTCTACTGCTACTTTTGAAAGATTTTCAAACCTTTAAAATCATTTAACTGAGATACATCTGTCTGGTACACAAGCACTAGAAACTTCTTAATGGCTCTCTAGTACCAGGAAGACATTTTCATATTGGAGTTAGTTCAGCAAAAGGCCACTAAGATAACGAGGGGATTGGAGTACATGATACAAAAGGAGAGGCTGAGAGAACTTGGTTATTTGAGCCTGGAGAAAAGAAGGTGAAGGGGAAACTTTATTGCTCTCTACATCTGTTAAATGGGAAGGTACAGAAAAGACAGAGGATAACTCTTCCCAGGGGCTGCAGAGCTACAGGATGAGAGACAAAGCATGTAAACTAGAACACAGTAAATTCACTTACTTAGGAAGAGAAATGTTTTTACTGTGAGGGTGATCAACCACTGGAAGAGATGACCAGAGAAGTCATGGGATCTTTGTCCTTGGAGAACTGGACGGGACAAAGCCCTGTTCCACCAGATCTAACAGCACCTGCTCTGAGCAGGGGATTGGACCAAAGTTGTTCTGTGTTTCTGTGACTGAGCAAAGTTGCTACATTTGATGCTGGTTTTGCCACAAGAGTAGAGCAGTATGACTTTCATATGAAAGCCTAGTTATTTTCATAGTTTCTCTGAAAATGGGGGCCTCCAGATGCATCAGCTCTGGTCACACTTCCTTGTCCTCTCCCTTCTTCTCTGTATTCGTGCAGCTTTAATAGAAATTGGACAAATAATGCAGGAACAATTGACAGGCTAATACCATAATGCTTTTGCAAAGGGTTTGACCTGGCCAGCAGAGCGTGTTAAAACCCTATTTGTGTGTGACTTTTGGTCCATGGTGAGGAACAGTGGGGTCATCAGTGACAGTGTTTTGAATTCAGCAGAGAAAAGCCCCAATGAGATTTGAGTTTTTAACCACTCATGATAGGAATGTGTGCCTCACACAGAAATTCCTACTTTCAGCTGTTTTATATTACCCAGTGAAAATTGCTCAGAAGTACAAATATGCACATACACACTTTTTTTGTGAATTTAATCTTAGCAATGTTTGTAATTGCTGCTGCAGCAGAGACTTAATTCAAACACTTAAAGTGAATGTAAGCAAAATAAGATTCTACATTCTGATCCCTGTGCTCCTGGTTTTATCCACTGTCCAGTCAAACTCAGTTGCTTCCAATACTGCTGTGAGAAGCAAAGCTGGGATGCTGATAGTCTTTCCCCATTGACTGCACTGTTTACAACTCGTGCTAGAAGGGAAAAAGTTTTGCAAGAGTCTATACCTTTATAGCTATTGCTTTCTGAAATGAAAGATTAATGGCTCTTACTTTCTTCCTATAAATCACTCCTTTTAATTCTTCTCTGGTATAATAATTTTCTTCACCTTTTCTACCACTTGGCAGTAGGGAAAGTTTTGGGCAGTATCTGTAAGCCTGCTGGGAAACCAAATCCTACCAAAGTTTATTGGGAAGAAAACTGAGTGGCTCTTGTTTATGCATAGTGGGGACATTTTTACTATGGGACAAATGCTGTTTTCCTACATGTTCACTGATCATGGTGGGACTGCAAGTGTGCTACTGAATTCCTCAGGAGATGATTTTATTGTGTATTGATGTTATCCATATGTGCTGTATATATAAAAGGTTAGGTTCTAGCATCTGTACTACGATTGGACTCTGTCCCTATCCCTATAAGTTAGGAAGTTGGTATGAGGGTAGAAACAGAAGGAGGAGGAAAGGGTCATCATTTCAGAGTATAGCAGGTATTTAGAAGATGGCAGTAGTATTAAAATGAGAGTGCAAGAAACATATCCCTTTGAAGGGATAGTGTCTACATAGCATGCTGCAGGTTTTTGTTTTTCAAAACTAACGTCTGTCAGAGTACTGGCAGTGGGGAAAAAAGACATGGAGCTAATCAGGCAGTCTTGGGGGGGTTGTCTTTCTTCAGTACACTTTCAAAATAGAGATGAAAACATCACTGAGTTCCATAAACCAAATGCCCCTCTATGCAATCCTGGTAAATCAGCAGAATTGCATCATGATCTAGTCATCCCTGCAATTTGGACTACATGACATTGAGTTCAAGGTGCTCATATATCAGGGGAATAGATATGTCACCCTTGGATGATACTGGCATGTGGGCTACTTTGCTTCAGGGTCATAAGTTGACATGGAACATTATTTGGAAGGCCTTCCTTGGGAAACTCCCTCCTGAAAAATTGAGTTCAAGAGGAAATATTCATAAATGTGTATACTACAGAGGGACATACTCTGCTGCTCTGCAAAATGAGAAATAAAGGGAGATCTATCAATTCCTGAGAAAGAATGTGTTGGGAGACTTCCCTTTTTATGTTTTTATTTCTGCACATACTATAATACAAAGATTTCTTCTAGATACCTTGTCAAAATTACATAGATGTGCTTTGGAAAGCATATGCTACTACAGAGGTAATCTTAGTATGTAACTCTATGCAATGTTATATACCATTTATTAGGTATCATATAAATAACCCTTCTTTTAAGCAAACTGTACTGATGTTCTTTGGAACAAATGCCAAGGAGAAACAATGTGGCTGAAATGAAAAATTTTAAAGTTTTGAAGGTAATACGTATAGAGTAGGGTCTATTCAGACAAGATGGTAAGTGGGGTGGACAGAGCTTTTGCTGTGATTCAGGACAGAAGCAGGATGCAGCTTAGGGTGTGTGGCCATGCTCACATACAAGTGATCCCAATGGCCGGGTTATCTCTGTTTCTACACTGTGTTGCTCCTGAAAGCAAAGGAGAAGAAGAAAGTAAGTGTGTTTGCACCATCTTTTAACCAGTTTATTTCTCAGGTCAACCAAACCTGTGGTAGGGACTTCTGCTGTGTGTGACCTTTCCCTGATACATAAACTGGAATTGCGGCTTCCTGTGCAAACCTCCATCCCTGTGCACCTGTATAATATTGCTGTCTGTGTCAGGGGGCTTTGACCTACCCATACTTTGCATACTGACCTTTTTCACAAGCTGACTATAAAGAAATTAAAGTAGCCTGTGTATTTAGCTCTCCTGGCCCCTTGCATGGGTCAAGATGAGCAGCATGCTAAGCTCAGGTTCTGTGAGGGGAGTGTAATGCCAGCAGAGCAAGAATGGAGGAAAACATTTAGCAGCAATTGAAGCACAGTTGGCTTATGCGTTTCAAGATAAATTAAAGGTCTCTGGCAACATCTGGAGGTCCTCTAAGGAGCTCCTAGAATCTCTGAAAAATAAATCTAAGTAAACTTTAGGCTTCAAGCTTCCTCTGCAGTGGACTGTAGAAGTGCAGTGTGTTAAAGATAGCAGGCATTTATTTTCATTGTTCTCCTTTTTATCCTGTGTGTATCACATTATGCAGCTGTCTGCAGTTGGTGATATGAGCAGAATATATTGAGTATATTTTCTTTTCAAGCATTTTATGTGAACATGTTCGATCTCATTGCTAACTTTTAGCTTATATTGTTTTCATACTTGCTAGAAAGCATTTAATATGCAGATTGATAAACATCACTGCTCTTCTTAAGTCCTGACTCACAATACAATATCTTGATGGTGTAATAACCTGGATTAGGACCTGATATTTACTCTGCTTGTCTTTGCAGTTAAATAAGTTTTGAGTTTCTGCCCTCTTTCAGCTGCTGTTCAAGTTGTCATCTTTCACACCACTATCCAGTTGCTACCAAAGTGATAAAGGTGGGTTTTTTCTTATTTTATTTGTGACAGTAAGTGATCAGATGCCACAAGTGCTTGAATTCCAATCAAGTCCAGAGACTGGACTTGACTGGTTTCACTGCTCACAGAGTGAATGTTTGTTGGTAATCATGTTTTCTTCTCATACCAGCGAAATACCTGATATAAACACGGTTGTACTAAGTGTGGAAGATAGTTAATATAACTTGCAAATTACTATATAGTATAAGAACTCAGCCTTTCTTTCTTTCTTAATGGACCTAGCCTTGTCAGGGCTGAATCTTCATCAATTATGTAATCTTTGCTAATGAGGCTTCAAAAATATCTAGCCAAATAGTGCAAGATCTTCCATAAATAATAGCAAATAATCTGAGATAGCCAACAGTTCATTCTGGTGTGGCAGAAGCTTGATGGAGTGCTGACAAATGGGTAGCAAAAATGACAGACAATGTTTCCAGAAAATGTGAAGTGGTGACATTGTTTTCTGTTGTGGATTTGACTCAGAAGATTGGAACTTGACTTCTGGCCTTCATATCCAACACTTGTTGGCAGCATATCACTGTGTAAATAAACCTTTTTAGATCTTTTATTATGGTTAGTTTCCCAGATCATGTCAAAGTACATGAAATACATGTTAAAATTAAATTACCTTTTATCTTAAGTGTTTTTTATTGTTATTATTTAAATATGCTTCAGTCTGACATGTAAAATGAAGAAATATGCTTTTGATAGTGTTATATTTAGTTTAAATAAACACTTGTACTTTCTGTGGGAAACAATGGGAAAGGTTATCTGTATCATAACACAGCTGAATATTTCTGCTTTGTACAGTGCTGTGAGATTAGGTGTTCCTGCATAGCACACTTGAATATATCCTGGCTTACAGTTTGAACCCTTGACACCCCCTGGCCCTTGTAAAAAGAATACTGGAAAAATACAGAAGAAATACAAGTTGTATTTTTGGGAAAAGTCAGAATTATGAGAAGTGATTCAGAGGTTTTGATGAGATATGGGCAGAGAAAGTTCAACTGTAGGCATTTTTTGTACTATGAATTGTAACACAAACAGTGGCAATCTTATAAATTTCCACTATAGAGCAATATGTTAATTACAGCATATGAGGGTGTTCACATATCACTTGACTAATGACAGAAGGACAGAGAGAGAAGGATGATGATTATGACAAATCAATGCAGAGAGTTAAAATAAGATGATAGCAAGTAATAAAATGCTCACAAAGTCTTTGTCGTGATAGATGCTGCTCCCATGTTCCCTTGAAGCTTAACAGAGTATGCCTTTAGTTCCTGTACGTGCAAACTCTGACTTACATTTAAAGATTTATGTTATGGCCATCATGTGTGAGAGGAATTTGTTAGTATGACAAACGTTCTTTGAAACATAACCCAAGAAGTTGCTAATTTGTCTTGTGAGCTGTTCCATTGTTCCACAATGTAGCCAGAAAACTCTGTATCTGTTAAATTGGAGAACACTATTCAATAGAGTGGGAATTGGTTACATTTACCATAATCTCCTCTTCCTGTGTGAGCTATATGAAAACATTCCCTCCATCCCTTGTGATTAATTTAAAATGTGCAGCATATTTTACCTCTCTAGTAATTAAATTATCTCATACCTTACTGTGGGTGAAATTAGATTGTGGTCACTGGAAAGGAGACCATATTCAGGTTATATGAAGTCCAAAACATTATTTAATAATTTGTAAGTTGCTCAATTGTGTTTTTAAGAGTACTGCTTTCCTGTTTAAATTATGCTCTATGCAAGAGGTGCAGATGCTGTCACTGCTCTCTGTTTCTCAAGTGATGAACCTAATGCAGATTTGCATCACCTTGAACAGAGGTTTTAGACCATATGGGCACTCTCTACACTCTGTTCTGTACCATGTCTTGCTCTAGCTTGGAAAATTCCTTCTAACTTTGTAGATTCTCATACACTATTCTCCAGACTTGCCTGCAAAATCTCCATATAAACATTAGTCAGGTAAAGTGAAGACCTGGATGTTGAAGATGGTTTTGAATTCCTGCTGAATCTGTCAGTGGTCCTTTCTGTTTCTTTACAAGTTTTCCTTGTTTCCCTTTTATCTAGTCAGGCTTTTCAGTAAAACATAGAGGAAAAGAGAAGGAAAATACAATGGATTATGCAGTAACTGAGGGAGTTAATTCATAGCCACTTAAATGTATGCTTTAAGATATATTATTCCCCTTCTTATCCTTTACTTCATTCCTGTAGAGAATTAAGGGTATGTGCACAGTTAATAAATTAAATTACAGGTAGCAATCTCTTTCCAGTTGAGAGATTCAAAGACTTGAGCAATTAGGCTGCTTGTTAGGCTTAAATCACTAAAGCTATGGAGATTCTAACACAGGCTTTGTTAGAATTCTCCTGAAAATGGAAAAGATTTAAAGCAGTTATCTTACTCATGTTTCACTAAAGGAATATAATACGATAGAACTTTTCCTGAGGACTATCAACAAGTACCAGGGGAGTTCCTTGAAGATCTGATGCCTGACAAATTGCTCCTGTGTTGATGGAGAACAAAGAGGGTTAATGCCCAAAACTACTGAGGAAAATTATAGAATAGCTTAACACTTCCAGCTGTCTTTTACCAACTATTGAAACATTTGAGAGATTTTTCATTAATTATAGCTCAGAATGTTGGCAGATACGTACAGAAGAATTATGACAGCAGTTTCTATTCTCTCCATGAAACTTTAAGCATGCAGAGTGTCCATACAGATTAATCTTTACCCATGCACAATCATCAGAGGGGAAAAAAAAATTATTTTAAATGCATTCTATTAATTAGTCTGGGAGAGCCATCTGGCTATAGCTCAGCTCTTCATACTTGGACCCCAGATCTTAATGCTTGTCTGGTGTGTAGACAGTGAAGGGCTGTGCTCCCACAGCATAAACAGGGTACAAATCTTTCCTGCCATTCATATAATTCTAATATCATGGGAATTTCAGGGCCTTTTAGAAGCTGGAATCAGTCCAGTGTAAGTTTTTATGTAACTCTGTTTATACAGAAGCATAAGCAGATGAAGATGTGCTTCTTTGGAAGATGAAGCTCAGCCCAGACTTTCAGTAAATGAGGAAGGCCTCACACAGTTTCTCCACGAGGCCAGAGATATAAAAGAAGAAATAACCTAATCTTTTCCCAAACCAGAGAGAGGTCTTCTGGCTAAAATGATCTCTCCTAATGAAGCTCTTTCATACACCAACCATGAAAATTACTCCTTACAGCCAGCAGAGGAATACAATGAAAGGCAAGAGATGCTCTTCTGTGACTCTGGATATAAAGTAACAAAGAAGAAATGGTAGGACCTGGAGGAAACAGAAGCCTTGTCTTACTAAAAAACAGTGGAGAAAAAGCAGTAAGGTTTCTCTGTAAGTAATGTTATATGGCTGATGTGGGCACCTCATGAAAAATGGAATGTGTGTAAGTGAATCTGTGTGTAAGCCAGTGGCGATGCCAGGGGATTCTTCTGTTTAAACTTTTAGCTGGCAAATGTGAAATGCTTTCAAAAACTACATTGAGGATTGATTCTCAGTACTGTAATTCAGTTCTTCTCAACAAATACCAGAGGTCAGCCAGAAGGAAAAAAAAAAAAAGGCTGTATTTCTAAGATTCTGTATCTGCTTCATAGTAAATGAACATATTCTGGTATTTCTCTCTGCTGATGTCTGTCTTGTTAAAATCTGGGATTTTCTTTCCTAGACAGCAACTTTGAGAACATGATCCCTTTCTGAGATCATATGCTTCTGGTTTGCATATTGCATCAAGCAAATAAGCCCTGCTCCTCCTTAGATCCGTTCACAGCCTCTCTGGTAATGTCTGCCAACTCTCAGTGGTACTGAATGATTAAATCCTTTCTCCAGTAACCCCAACACAGCACTGTTGATGCCTTTTTACTTAGTTTTTAATTAGTTACTCAGTTCAGATTTTCATGTTTTTCTGTGCCCCTCCTCATGCTCCAGAAGGTTTTGCACACCTGCAAACTGTTACTTTCATTGAAATCCCAGAAAACTTTTTATCCCTCTTTTTTTTTCTTTTTTTTTGGTCATGCCTGCAAAACAGGATAAATATCAGGATGACAACATAGTATAGTACTTCCTATATTGCTTGCTTTTCTTGTTTTGTCACTTTCTTTTGTCCATATTCTCTCCCATCTTATACAAAAGTGTGTGTGGGACAAGAAGTGTCCTCCTAACTTTATATCCGTGGAACAACTGGCATACTGAAGCCCTGGCATATGATTAGGATTCATAAGCACGGTGCATTTAATAAACAAAGCATTACCTATGTAATTTAGGTTGGTGCAAAACTGGAATTGATATTGTTAAGACTCCATAAAGGGATCTATGATCAAAGGTGTCTGAAAATCCAATTACATATTCTTACCTAATACACTTTAGTGTCTTGTAATTTGAAGAGGTCATTTGCAGTTTGTACAGTAGATAGAACTAAATTGAGTCTTCCATCACAAAACTAAGGCAACTGTGTGTGGGCTGAGTATGAAGGCTTTAGCCAGGGGTCTTGCTTGTAGGTAACCTCGTGACATCAGAAGGAATGTCCATGAGGATTCTAATGTCCTGATTGTTCAGAAGTACTCCATGAATTACGGTCATAAAGAGTTGGATTTTTCATTGTCCTCTTGAGGGTACTGCAAGGATAGTGAATCAAATGTATCAGTCCTTTTATATGAACACATGAAGACAAATATGGCAATTTGGGAAGTGGAGTGGTTATTCCATCTCCCTCCCAGGACACACGGAATCTGCTGATGGGAATAGAGACACAGGATTTCAGGTCCCATTTTGCTTTTTTTGTTAATTGTCTGAATTTAGGGTATCCAAGAATAAGGAAGATTGGTAATGTTTGTATTAAGTATGTGCAAAAGAAGATGTTTCAGAGTATTCCTAGTTTATGATTGTCTAGGTGAATCTTGGTAGACTGCTAACATGGTGTAATGCATACATTACTCATAGTTCATGTTGTAGATAACATATTTCTTTTGATGTAGGAAATAACATCTGTCAGATCTCCAAAACAGCAAATTATATTTTTTTTAAATTAGCCTTGTAACTTGTCTGTATGAGTAATAATATGTAGTTACAGCACTTGGTCTAGGCCAGCCTCTACCGGTGAACCAAAAAAACCCCCATGCATACAGCAACTAATCCAAAAGGCAGAGAAACCAGAATTTCTTAGGCTACTGTCTGAAATTAGTTAGTTGTATAGTGTTTTAACTCTCTTAAGTCAGATCATAATATTTACATCTTGATGTCATTGCAACTGCAGTTCAAAACTCAAGGTAAAAATACAAGAAACTGAGAATGTTAGAAAAGTCCCTCTCTCAGACCAAGAATTGGTTGTTTTTTTCCTCCGTTGGCACAAGAGATTATAATCAATAACCTCCCTGCTAATTTGTATTGATAATGTGTAGAGATTTATCTTCCTTCTAGGATATGGTCTTGTCACCATCCTCTTTGAGGTAAGTGGGTTTGGGGGACAGTATTTTAAATATGGGGACAGTATTTTAACAATTGTTACAGGTTTGACACATGCAAGCTCAGGCTGCTGAGCCTATGTATTTAGCAGTACTGACATAAACAAGTATCCCCCCACCACCTAGTTCCTATTTGTGTTGGTTTCAGTTTATACTGTATAAAATCATGTTGAAAAAAGTTCTGCATAGTAAGAAGGTTTTTGTTATGGTTTCCTTAAGCACCATGTTATAACAAAGTTACAGAACTAGAGAGCTACAAAGATAAATGACATTTAAAATAGTTTGTGAGGATTTATGATAAGCATGTACACAGTTCAGAAGGCCTCTGGCACTACTAAGCCCCAGTGTCTATCCTCTAACTAGATTAAATTCATTTCCATTAGAATTGAGCAGATGCAGTAGCCAGGGGTTGTTTTTCATTCCCAAGGGGTACTTTCTCCTTGATAGAGACTCCAGATACCATTTTGCTTTTCAGTGTCTAATTGGTAGACAGCAATCAGGGAAGGTGACAATAAAACTGAGAGCTTATGGTAAACAACACTTTAAAAAGGAGGAAAAAGTTAAAGTGGACATGGATTAAAGTAGTTTCTTAATGGACTTCACAACTAAGGAGAAAAAGGGAGATATGCAACTCTGAAAAACACAATGCACAATTCAAAAATTTGAACCTGAATAGTGGAATAAAACAATTTAAGACAGAGCAGTCATTGTAAAAGGAAGCTAAATTCTCAAAAAATTGGAAATGAGGAGGGGAGGCAGATTTAGTAGTTGGAGTCAAGAAGTTCTTTCCTGGTTTTCAGGAATATGCTGAAATTTATCTCTGCCTCAAAAAAAACTCCACAAGAAAACCCCCAAACTTTGGATGCAGTACTGTAGGAACTCTACAGTCAATGAGGAGGAGAAATTTGATACAGTAAAATAGTTGGATTTTCTGAATGAACTCTAATTCCTTGCTAAAAGAAGTTTTACAGCTGCTTTGATGTGCAGCTGGAGAAGATTCTGCTTTGGTTAGTTACCAGGATAGGTCACATTCCAGGACTTCCCATTGTAATACACTTCTAAGGACTATTTATTGTAAGCTCAGGGATGAAATTTATTGATTGTGAAAATTATTGTCTGTAATGCAATGACTAAAGAGACAGACATGTTTGTTGAAACTATTGGAGTCACTTTGTTTGAGATTTGTCCCTGAATAGCCTGGTTTAGAATTCATACAGAGATGATTGATTTTATTGCTGTGCAGTAGATTTCCCTACCACCCATCCAAACTGTCTGAATGTGTAGGATGCCCAACAGCAAGAATAGTTCTGCAGCAAGAAATTCCCGTGTTCTGGAGCTTAAGTTCTGAACAAACTAGGGATTTTTCCATTAGCACTCTTAAGGCAGAACATGTTACAATAATATGTTAAAGATCTATAATGTGGCAGACCTCTACTTGATATGATACAGCTTCAATGGCATGTTATTTAAAAGAAGAAGGTGCTGTTGCAGGCTTCTCTAATACTGTATATAAGGCCAGGCAGGCAGACAGGGTTGTAGTATTTTATCATGTCTTGAAGTGCCTCCCTGGGGTGTGCCTGTTGGAATCCAATCCTGTCTGCAAGGTCCCTGTGGTAATGGCTGCACTGTGCAGTGCTTCTCCTCAGCCCCAGTGGGCCAGCCAGGGCAGAATTTGCTCCATAATTATGAAAAGGATGTGTGTTTCACTGTGCAGATGTTCCAATGATGTACTTGCTTTCTTCCATTTAGAGAGAAATAAACTTTTTAGCAGTATCACAGTGAACACAGGCACAGCTTGCAAAGGATTTCTGTTTAATATCTTATTGAATGTTGTTACCATGTCACCCAAAAATACTTTGGAAGATGATATCTGTATGCAGCTGACAAGCTATAAATTTTCTCTCAGGCAGCTCTGCAAATGTGTGATCTTCCCAAGAGCTTTTCATTTTAAGCAAATGTGCAAAATAATCAAAGCAAGTATGGATTTATTTATAACTACCTCGGAATTTTACATTTAATTTTGGGCTTACTTTGGTGTATATGCTTAATCTTTAATGAATCAAGTCTAATAATTTTACAAAAGAGTCTTTTACCTTGGCCAGGGAGCTGTCCTCTCCACACAACTGAGAGAAATGAAAAAAAACCCAAAAAAACCAAACCCACCTCCAACAAAAAATAACAAGAATTAAAAACCCAACATCTTCAGCAGAGAGAATTATGGTGACATTATTGATGGTCAGTGTCACTATCCTAATTGGGATGGTGCCCCTATTCTTGTCATATTACATTTTTTTAATTATCCTGTTGCAAACCAGACTGTGTTTTAATTCTTTTTTTTTCTCTTATAACACTGTTATAACAACCTCATTGAATAAAAGAAAGCCTCAAAAGCTTTCCTGTGCAGCACCAGCAGTCTATGGGGAGGCTGGAAACAGAGGTGCCACAATGGTAAATGACACTACAGTAGGAAGGAAAAAAGATGTGTGCAGTATGAATTAGGCATTTATATCAAATAACATTATAATGCCTCAAGCTTTCTCTGTACTCAGGTGTGAAAACCAGAACATTATCATTTGTAATTTTCCCTCTTCTCTGGTAAATCAGAAGTGTCAGGGATAATGCATGTAATCAGATTTCTCTGTGGCCAACAGCTTCTTTTGTGCTTCACCCACTCCAATTTTATAATCCTCAGTACACTCTGTGGTGTCTGCTCGGATTGTCTCCCAGTAAAATTAACAGGAATGTTGAATGACAAAGGATCCCTGATAATAAATATCCCTACTTTGCACTTTTCCCAGAACACCTAATGTAAGGTGTTATATTTATCCAATACATTTGCTGATGTATTTCTGGTGAGAAGTCTCTGTTGACATTGATAATGCCTTTAAAATGTATTTTAAACAGAAATAGGATTGTAAGTAAAGTTAACCCTTACTGTACTATATGATCTTGCTGCATTTGTATCTTGGTGACCACCAGAACTCTGCTGAAAAATTACTAACAGGAAATTCAAAACTCTCCAATCCCCCTTCATTGAAAGCTGAATGCAAACCTTTCTTCTTTGTCCAGGCTTCCCCATGGTAGTTCTCTCATTCTTACTGATTCATGCAGAAAATGAAAACCAGGAGACTTTTTGTCCCTGTTTGTATGGATAGAGGAAGAAAAGAGGGGAAAAAAGACTGGAAGCATGACCATTTTCTTTGGAGGTGTTCTCAAAATGGTCTTTTTTCTGGCAAATGTTTGTGCCTGTGCTCAGTCACGGGCTGTCAATAAGTAAAGGCTGAAGAGGAGAACAATGGAACATTTATGTGTGCTGGGAGAGCTAGAACAGTAGGAACTGGGAGACGTGGCAGGATCTGAGCAAGGTGTTAATCATGTGCCTCGGGAGGCTGGTTGCAAGTATAGAAATGGGGATTAGTGTGTGTTTTCTCATCAGAAAACTTGAAGAGAAGCCATGAGCGTCTGTCAGAGGTATTTCACAAAAGCAAAAAAAGGGATTTGTAAGCAAGGAAAGTGATGCCACTTTCTTTTTCTCTCCAGTATGTTCAAGACAACTATTTCATAAATCAATAGGGTTATGACAAAGACATACCTAAATCCTGTACAGGTCTCCTCCTGACTGAAACATTTTAGGAAGGCTCAAAACATTGGCTGTTTGCCTGAAGTGTGAGTAACCATATAATGGAACAACCTGTAAGAATTTAGAGAAAAACTACCTTTAATATGCTTGGTATGGGACTATGCATCTTGAAAACTAACTTATTTATGCCAGCTACAGGTGTTTGCATACCCTGTTTGCTGTTTGTTTCTGGATTAAACTAAAGATGTGTTGAGTTCGGTTAAGAACTTTCTGTATAATGATTAGGCTTTAGCTGGCACCTGATTATTTGCATATAGAGATTATCTTTCAAACAAAATCAGATCTGGTAATAGTCTCAGACTTAAAACAACAACAAAAAGCCACAAAAACCTCAACCTGTTTAATGGATTACTTACTACTTTATATTTTTTCTAATTACCTAGGACTGTCCAGTATTGTTGTTCTTCATGGTATGGTGTAAGAATAATGTCTTCCACCTAGGCATAAGCTCCCAAAAACCTTGACAAAAGAAAACCCTCAAAAAACACTTGTTCAGCCTTACAGACATGAAAATTTCAAAACTGGAAAAGTTATTGTGTGTGTTTCAAATTATTTTAAAATCAGGTTTACATTCTGTAGCTGAATTAGTGAATCAACATGTAGTTATGAAGTTATTTCTATATAATATCATGTGCTACAGGACCATATAATTTTTCCAATGTGATACCACTTTATTTATGGTATATAATTATATGCTATATAATTGCACATCTCATTTTTCACTCAGAAGGAGTTAAATGAAGACAGCCTATAAGACCCGGATGATTCAGGATATTTTAATTGCTTTTAAAGGCTTTTAAATTTAGTTAGCTGGAATCTAAAATAGGTCAGGGCTGATTGGAATTGTATTTTGTCTAATGACTAGGTATAGATTCTTGCAAAATAACCTGATGGTCCTAAGCCTCTCCTTGGATTCATGCTGATCCTCAGGAGGACAATGCTTGTGCTGGCTCTTTCTGTGGCTGAGAGTGTGCTACTTCTGTCTTGAAAACCAGAGCTTGTTCTAAAACAGAATTTAGATTAATTACTTCACCCACACTGGTACACAGTCACTTGTTTCCCTCCTAAAACTGCAAGGTAATAATTGCCTAGAAATATGCTGATCATAACTATTTCTGTGGCTCTGTGGCCCATCAGATTTGCTAGCAGGCCTGCAGTCAATTGACAGATTATTAAAATGTGTTTTTTAAATAATTGCTGCATAAAGAAAAAATACATGCAACCTAATCCTGTGATTGCTGTATGCTTGGATATCTACAAAATGTTAGGGTGCCAGCCTTTATCAAGAGGGGAAGAAGGCATTAACTTCTATAGTGCTTCTGAAGAATTAATTCTTTTGGGATTGCCTAAAATCTCCAGTTCTAAAAAGGCTTCTGCAATGTATTTATATGATTTAAAGGGTAACAAGGCACATTTTCCTGCCCAGAATAACTTTAAAAAAAAAATTTAGAATCTTTTTCACTTTAAAAAGATTATTTTTGTTTGTGTCCACTGTTAAACTAAAAATGCTTTTGTTTTCCTAATCTTTCTATGAAGTCTGTCTTTCACCTTTTCTTTCAGTTTCAGCTTCTGATAAATCCTGAAAAAGGACATATGTGGTAAATAAATCAGATGCATGAAAGTCAAATAGAAGTGGAAAATGTTCCCTATAAAATAACTGAGATAGTTAAATCAGTCAATTATGATAATTACAAAATACAGAATATCAGTCTGATATTTTTCAGGCTGGCTGTCTTTTAATTTTTTGAAGACTTAGTACATAGCTACACTATAATTAATAATAGAATGTAGCATATCGTTTCTATGAGTATATCCAATGAACTCAACTGGAACATCAGGACCAGCAAATCCAACCAGTCTAACACAACATTAGCTTCAAAATGAAATATTTATTATTTTAAAACTAAGTTTTGGATTCTATTTGCCTTCTGAAACTTTAGCTCTTACTTTTGAAAGTTTTGTTTGTTCACTTATTTTAGTGGAAATCAAATTTGAGGAAATTGCTTGAATATTGCAGATGTTAAAGGCAGCACTGCAGGGAAAAATCCCCCAGCTCTTTGTCATGTGAAGTATTTATCAGTGAAATTATGAGAGTCATCAACCCTGGGTATGTACCAGGCTGTGCAGGTTGGGAGTGGGGTATCACACCTATTTCAGAGAATCTTGTTACTTTCTAACAAATTAGGTTTAGTTCAGCATGTTATATAAGAAGAGATTCAGCATATCCAAAGTTGCTTTCTTATGGAATTCTTGTTAGCTCAGAATTTGGTTCCTATGCAGAGTGTGTGGTTCAAGCAGACATATGAAGCAGCTATCGATGCTTCTCTGAAAAACTAGGATTATTTTTTAATGAGGTGCTTTAAGTAGTCATGCTGTTCTTTCACTTTCTTGCTGCCAGAAGATCCTTAAATAAACTGGTTGGGAATACAGATGTTTAGCAGCCTAGGCAGTGATGAATATAAATTAAAAAACCCAAACTCACCCTACTGCAGAATGAAAAGATCAGTAGAGATCCAACATGTCCTTTTGTAACTTGTGTAATCACTAATTTTTAATTAGTGTACTATTTCCTTCAGATACTTCATTTACTCAAGTCTCAAAATGTGTGTTTTGTTGGACACCATGTACTCAATTTTCTTAAGGGCTCAATGGTCTCATTTCAATATGTAAAAAAGGAGTTAGGAAAGGATGCTGGGTAAAAATTAATTCATTACTTTTAGAGACTTTATAAGTAGGAAAATCACTTAAGCATGTGTATTTTTGCTACCTTCAGTGTTGTTACAGACAAGCTTAGAAATGAATTTATGTTTGGGTGCTTTGCTGAGGGAGTAGGTACTTAGCTCATAGGACTGAGTTGTTACTTTGAAGCAGTGTTTTTGCCTAAGAAATCAGATCCAGACACAATATTTGATAGCCAATTTATCCATTGATAATCATGTTTCTTCATCTCAAGAGAATGCTGCTATGTGTTGCTAGTACTTTCTTCATTTGTAAAAAAAAATGTGTTTTACACAAACATAAAATAACCACCAGTGACTTTTCACATAAAAATTCATGTATACTATAATAATATATTAACTTCGTAAAATGCTACAGTAACTTATATAAACGGTGGGAACTAGTTTATCCCTTTTACTAAATGAATGTGAAATAATAGGACTTTTAAGGAAGAGGATACTGTCTAAAGTTTAGAGGAGAAAAAAAGTATTTTATTGCATAAAATGAAACTGAAGACCTACAGACATTATTGTCTAGCAAGGAAACACAGTAATCCCATTAAACTATAGGCCTACATCGCTATATAACGTCAATGACAGCAGTATTATATACTTCCATAATGACAGCAGGTAATTTTCCTAGTAAATAATGCATACAAAAATAATGTCAATAAATAAATAATTAGTAAAACTTGATGTTAAAATGCTTAACTTTGGTTTAAAATTATTATGTTAAGAGATACTGCTAATTTAATGGCACCTCCCTAGTGAGCCTTTATTACTCATCATTTAAAAGGGGCTCGGTTGGAGTGCTGTGTCCAGTTGCCAGAACTATGGTAAAAAAAAGAATAAAAGGAGCAGTTGCAGAGTATGCAGAGAGAAAAGAAAAGAATGATCAGAGGTCTTGCAGTGCTAACCTGCAGATGGAAAGGAATTTATGTAATTTACTGAAGATTAAAGTAATCAAAAACTGAGAAATGAAAAAAAATGTTCCTGTGTTCACTGAAGTGTTTCAAGAACGAGCTGAAATGATAATGGGAGATTTAGATTATAATGTAATGATACATATGAATGACTTTTATGAGCTGTTTATACAAACTTCTGGTAGAAATAACAAAGGTATAGCTGATCCTACCTTGGAGCAGGAACATGGTTTAGATGACGTCTTAAGGTGTCTTTGAGATCTTTTAGCCCTCATTTCCTACAGTAATGAAGTTTGTGCCACCTGCTATGGGGTCTATTCCAGTCAGGCCTCTCTACTAACTCTTGGCCCTGTGGGTGAATGACACCCCAGTCTGAGGGAGGAATGAGTCTCAAAGACTCTGCAGTTCCTGTAACTTTCTTGTAAAGTGTAATGATGAATAGTGGAGGAAAACTGAGATAAGTGGTCCTACTGATGGGAGGAGGGAAAGGTGACTGGTCTGGAGAGCTGGAAGGTGTGAGCTGGGTCATGGAGCAGTGGGTGGAACACAGCTGGGAAGAGGCTGTGCTGGGTGTTCCCTCTGGGGCACCTCCAGTTACAGGGATGAGTGAGCTGAGGTACTGCAAAGGGTTAAGGCAGGTGAGCAAGCTGGAGGCATTTCAGAGCTAGCAGGAACGTGGGAGTGGATTGGGAGGTTCCTGTGGTGAGGTCAGAGAGAAGAAAAAGCCATCAGAAACTAGATTTAATTACTTTCACTGCCCAAGAAAGTAGTTTCTACCCAGGGAAAAGCAAATGCTTAGTAATGTTGACCAACTAGCAACACATTGATCTGATACAGGACTGTGAGACTGTCACTTGCCTCTTTTTAGCAAAAGGTTAGTGTGTGTTCCCAGGATCAAAGTGTTAACCACAGAGATGCTTTGTACGAAACCACACAGCTTACCAGAACTGATGAGCATTCTGGTCCTCTAAAAATACTAACTGCTACTATTATAGATACTTTTTTCCTTGTTCTCTATAGGATACTACCTTTTTTGAAGTTTCCACTGTTGAATAGACTTCCATATGTTTAAAAATACATCAAATGATTAGCCCTACTCTGTACTAAAATCGAAGGTGGAGAAAAAATTTAATATTGAGAATATGTTGCTTCAGGATTGTGCCCTTCCTATCCAGGACAAAAATAGTACCTTACTTAATCATATCTCTTTAAGTATTCAATAAGTCAGCCCAACTGTGAGTTGGCAGTCATTGCCAGTGTAACACTCCCCATGAATACTTAAAGGAAAAGGCTCAATAATCACTGCATAGCTACAAGGTGTGCAGGGAGAAATTATGTGCAAAGTTAAACTCCTGTAGTTGCCATCCTTTGACAATAAATAATTGATATTATTCATACTTGGGGGGATTCTTAAAGAGTGGGTTTGGTACATATTGCATTGCATCACATCAGTGATGTATGTTTGAGAATCTGCCTTAAAAACTAATCACAAAAATCTCTGAAGAGCAGACTTGGCAGATTCAACGTAGCAATGTTATACGAAAAGAAGTGCTTTACTGGTCATCAAAAGGAATGAGGAGGATACTGAGAACCATCTGGATAATCAATTAAACTGGCCAAGAAAATGCTTCAGTTATTCAAAAAAATGGAAATAAGATAGCAAACACATATTTTTAAATATTTTACTGAAAATAAACAAGTGTCTCTCCTCTGGCAAACCTCTGAATAGCTTCCGCAGATGAACAGGGTCCTAATCCAACAAAGTACATGTAAGCACACCAGTAATTACATTGATTCCATCCAGTTTATGTGCTGAAACTTACGTATGTATTTAGGGCACTGCTGGACGGGGACTCAACCCGAACGATGCACGGTCTGTGCAGAGCCCGGAGGAGGGGTTTGTTTTCAGCCGTCCATTAAACCCTGTGGTGGACGGTACCGGCCTCTCTCGGAGAGGCCACTTTGCGGGGTTTTTTTATTTTTTAAAACAGAACTACGAGTCCCTGTGACAGAGCCCGCGTGGCCCCCGAGGCCCCGGCCCCGCGGATGCCGGTGCGTCCCAACACCCGCTCCCAGCGCCGAGCACGGGGCGGCCGCCGCCCGGGCCGGGCTGGCTGAGAGGACTCCGGGTGACCCCGCGGCGGCGCAGGTGAGAGGCGGCTCTGCCGGGACTCGGGGGCAGGCTGGGATCCCGTGGGATCGCGGAGCATTCCCGCAGCGTTCCCGGGGGGCAGCGCGGCCTTTGTTCCCGGGCCGGGCGCGGGGCAGAGCGCGGCCCGCGCGTGCGCGGTGGGTGGCGGGAGCGCGCCTCGGGAGCGCGCTCGCGCGGAGGCGGCACCGGCGGGATCGGGATCGCTCGGGCGCAGCCGGCGCGTGCCCGCGGCCGAGGGAGCGAGCGAGGGGAGGGAGCGCGCGCTGGGCTCGGGCCGCGCACGGAGCGTCTCGGCCGGAGCAGCGCAGAGAGTCGGCCCCGCACGGAGCCCGCGCCCATCGGGGGAGCCAAGGCCGCCTCAGCGGGTCCCGCCCTGCCCGGCGCACACAGGTGAGCGCGGCCCCACCGCGGAGCCCGAGCGGCCGCGGGGGCGGCGGGAGCGGCTCTGCCCGGCGCGGCCCTTCGGCCCCCGCCGCCCGCGGCAGA
>NW_020897727.1:4180881-4194898 GCF_003984885.1 Neopelma chrysocephalum
CGCGGCCTAAGCGAGGCCCGGGCGGGCGGAGCTGTGGCGAGGCCTGAGGGGCCGGGCAGCGGCGGCGGCCCCGGGCCCTTCCGCCGGGCCATTGTGTGGGTCGGGGGCGGCGGCACGGCCCGGGCCCGCTCCGCCCGGCCGGGGCTGCCCCTTCGCTTTGTGGGCTCGGCCCTGCCGCGCTTTGTGCTCGGGCGGCGCGGCGGGGCCGGCGCGGCCCGGGGAGGCGGCCTGGCCACGGCGGGCCCTGGAACGGGCTGCCCCGGGAAATGGGCCGCTCGTGGCCCCGCCGTGACATTCCCCGGGAGCGCGGCTGGCTCTTACCTAATCCGGGCAGGGCAGAGAGGGAGGGAGGTTCTGGCTTGTCCCTCGGGTTCCCCTGCAGAATTAAACGCCTGGAGATCTTCGTTCTTTCCCCTTCTCCGCGGTTTTAAAAGGACGGGAAACAACAGTGTTTGTAGTGAAAGGCAAAGCATTCTGAATATTTATTCACCGAGTTTCTTTTTCCAGTGGTGAACTGGTGGCACTTTTGTTATAAGCTCACGTTCATACAATATTTCTCCAATATTCTCTCTGCAGTCTCTATTTCAGCCAGTCTGGGTGAATATTGCCTTTCCCCTGAAAGCAGTTTACTCATATGCTAAATAAATAAAGTGGTTTAATTTGTTTAACGTGGCAGATGAGTGTCTGTTTGGAAGCCCATAGCTAAACTGGACTAGGTCATGAAGGACATGGGATATTCCACGCACGGGACGTAGTTTCAGTTGTCTCTTAATCTCCCTCCCAAATTCGAGGTTAGCACGGTGCATTCCAGACGGGTAGGGAAAATGGAAGGGAGTCTTCTCAACCCTGATTTATTCAAGCTGATCTGCAAGAAGATTTGAGTTTCTGGGATACAGGTAGACTAATACAGAGAGGCTTTTAGGATAAAACTTGGATTTCTGGACTACTCATTTGTTGCAGAAAATAACTTTGGGGAGTATACCTAAAGCATAGGTCGATTAGTTCTACTTTTGTCATTTGTTCTATGCTGTAACATTGGTGTGAAAATTGAATGCTAGAAATCATAATTATGTTATTGTCAGTAGAAACTGTTGTTCTTAAATAGCCTTAGCACTTCTCAGAGCAGTGAAAAATTATGTAGGAAAGTACAAGGATAAGGCTCATCCATCAGTGGTACAGTTTTAGAAATCTGTTGTGGCCCAAGAATTCTGAGACTGATGAAATGATGGGCATTTTTGACCTGGAAGTGCATGTTCTGATGAAGTATCTTAACCATTAGTGTGTCACATCTGTTGATAAGGTTTTGATGCCACAGCCTAATTAGACTGTACTAAAGGAGTTAGCTCAGAAATTCAGTGGCTCCAACTAAGTAGGTATGAACCAAGGAAAGTAAATACTTTAAATAACATGAGTACTTTTCATAGTTAGTTTTGAATAGAGTTGCTACTGTTTGCTTAGTGTGAATTGAGAAAGAAATTCTGTTCTGATGTCAGACACCTGCCTCTAATGTGGAAGAGGGGGGAGCATGAGCATGTTCATGTGAGAAGCAACTCTTTTTGGTCTCAAAATTCAAAGAAATCAAGTAGGACAGTTTTATGAACTCTGATCTTCAGATGAAACAGTCTGGAAGACTATGCATGCAACTGCTATGAGGAACATGATGTTCTTAATTTTAAGTTAAAATTGCTTTGCTGTATTTTTCTGCTTGTAGCCATGTAAGTGTCAGCTTCTAGCACTGGCCTGAGTTTTGCCAGATTATTAGTGTGTTTTTTGCTTTAGTGATTGTCTCATTTATGGGAGCCAACTAGAATGGTCAAGGTGAATCAATGGTATTTGTAATTCTGGACACATCTAAAGAACTCAGTCCTTCAGTTGTAGTGCATGTGCCCAGTCTGCAGAAAGCCAAAGTGCAAACGGTTTTTCCAGCTGCTGACTGCGGTTACCTGGATTCCTGGTTACCTGGATTCCTGGCTGGTGCTTTGGTGCTACCTGCTGCAGAAAGCAGCAGCAGTGAAGTGAGGATACTGGCAGGCTCTGGTTCATCTCAGCCATCATGTGGTGCCTAAACCTTAAGATCTCATCTCTGAAGTTTACAGTCTTAAGCATCATGAACATTGTAGATGCAGGAGATTTTTTTTACCGGATTTTTTTGTTGTTGTTGCTTTGGTTTTTGAAGGGAAGTTAGCATTAAGAAAAGTGAAAACTGTGGTTAGTAAGAGATACCCCTCTTGACTATAACAAAAATACACAACAATTAGAGAGATATCATTACCTCAGTAAATGTTTTGTTTCATTAATAAGAAAATTTGTTGTAAGCAGTTTATTCTTTTTCAAAATGTATGTTTCTTAAATGTTCGGTGTCATGATCAAAATGCAGTTTTGGTGTATGTCTTCTGTGTACAGTATCACAACATGGACTAGGAACTGATAGGCGTATATACTGTGTTGTTACCATGAGCTGTTACTTCAGATTTATCTGAGTTTTTCTTATTAGCACTTAATTGCACATAGCAAAAATCTTCCTAAATCATTGACTTGGGAGCAGTTTGATATCAAGCTATGGTATGTTTAGCTGTTAACTAAAGCAGGAAGACAAAACCTGGCATTAATGCCCCATTAACTCTTTAAGTTTTATACCACTATAGATATATATTCCAGTTCTGATCCAAACTGCATACTGTGTTTCTGCAATGCTCAGGACAACTACTTTAAATATATGCCTATGTGAGTGAATATATAAAATGGTGATTCTTTGTGTTATCACAGGAATAATGAGAGATTTGGTTACTAATTCCACAGTACTTTAATCAGATAAAGTGCTAGATAATTACAGCTAACCAAATGGTCCACTTCTGATTTTGACTTGTTTTTCTTTGTAGAAGCTGAATACAAAAACTGAGGTTGGCTATGTTTTCAGTGAGAAAGTAAAATATTATTTAAATAGTAAAGCCTGTATTTGTCCTATTGCATCTGGAAACGGATTTTATAAAATTACCATGGATATATTCCAGGGAAATTGTTATAAAAAGAGCAGCAAATTGCTCTACAGACAGTTGTTGTTGACTATTCCTTTTTGGTTTGATTTATCCAGAAACATGTTTGTATCTTTTGTTGTAGCAATTGATGACCTTGCTGAGAGATGAAGAAAAAGAGGGAAAGTATAGTGATAACTTCTGCTGCTTAAAAAATTAGTCATCAGCTCCTTAAAAGTGAAACAGAAGTTCTTTGAACTGTGGTTTGTGTGGCTGGCGTGGTTTAACCCTGGCTGGCAACTAAGTACCACGCAGCCACTCTCACTTCCCCACCTGTGGGATCCAGGAGAGACTTGGAAAAGTAGAAGTGAAAAAAACCTGTGGATTCAGATGAAGACAGTTTAACGGGTAAAGGAAAAGCTGTGCACACAAGCAAAGCAAAACAAGGAATTCATTCACCACTTTCTGTGGACAGGCAGATGTTCAGCCATGTCCAGGAAAGCAGGGCTCCATCAGGGGTGATGGTTCCTTGGGAACACAAACGCCATCACTCCAAATGTCCTGCCCTTCCTCCTCCTTCCCCCCAGCTCTGTGTGCTGATCATGACGCCAGATGGTCTGGAATATCCCTTTGGTCAGCTGGGGTCACCTGTCCCGGCTGTGTCCCCTCCCAGTGTGTTGTGCACCCCCAGCCTCCCCTCTGCTGGGGCAGTGTGAGAAGCAGAAAAGGCCTTGAGGCTGTGCAAGCTCTGCTCAGCAATAGCAAAACCATCTCTGTGTTTATCAGCACTGCTTCCAGCACAAATCCAAAGCACAGCCCCATTGCAGCCAGTGCAAAGAAAATTAACTCTATTCCAACCAAAACCAAGCACAGTGGCACGAAATCTTTAAGTGAAATGTTTTAAGGTTTTTTTCTACAGTTCTTGCAGGTAGTACTAAATGGAGCAAAAAGTAATTTAGTCTTTGATGAAAGACCACAGTTGCTTTTCAAGGTTTTTTTTTTAATGCTGTCAAGGAAGAGCATTTAAAATGCCATGCTTTCAAGAGTCATGTTCAAACATGTGGTCAGATGAAATATGTAAAAGGAAAACTATATATGAAGGAAAATTGTATGTTAAATTTTGTTGATGTAAGGGTTGTCCAAAGGTTTTAACTGCAGTAGGACTATTTTGAAACAATTTACAGTTATACTAGAGGAGAGAAATCTTGAAAATAAATTGCATAAAAATTGCTAGAACTGGTGTCTAGCTTAGAAATGTACATGTGTTAAAAGACGTAATTTTTGGTTTCTGTTTGCTCTGTATTACATATCTTTCATGAGGGAAAGTTCTGTGTCTTCTATAGTTTGCAAGGGGCTGGCAACTGAAATGTTAAGTTTCTGAGTTCTGTTTTGTAATTCTTAGTACACCTTGCTTCATGCTGAAATGTGATGTAGGTATTAGTTTGAAATGGGGTTTAAAAGTAATTTTTTCCTATGATTTTTCTAAAAGTCAGCATTATTTCTAAAATATGTGGTTATTTGCTGTTTACGCATCAGTGTTAGGAAAGAAGAAATAATAGAAGATGTAGCACTGCACAAGCTGTGGCACATCCAGGGTACAGTTCTGCAGTAGCTAAAAACAGTTTCTGTTGGACTGCCAGCGTTAGCTTGCAGTGTTTCTGCCACCAGTGTGAATGGGGCAGTTTTAGTCCCAAGTTTAGTTGAAAACTCTCTGCCTGTGAGGAATGGGTACCTGTTTGCTGGGTCACTGCCCAGAGCTGCGTGGTAACTCAGGTTCAGCTCTGCTGCAGGAGGTGTGGGTGTGCTCAGGAGCAGTGTAGGTGAAGACTTGGGGCTGACAAAGAATGGCCATGCCCTCCTTTGCCACTTGGTCTTGGTGTCTTCCTGGTGTGCCAGTGCTCAGGTAGTTGTGCAAGACTGATCTTGTTGAATACATTACCTTAAAAAGAAAGAAAACTAGTGGTACAAGGTGGCAGCACAACCATTGGTGTTGGTGGCAGCCTTTTGTTTGTTGTAGAAGTGGTGGTACAGTCTGACATGCTCTGTGTGTACCTGGCACTGGGGAGCCTCTACCTGCTGGAGTGTTCTTTGTGCTGTGGATAAACCATGTTCTTCACGGGTTTGTAATGGTATCTGAAAGCTCTTAAGAAATACTGTAACTGAGCAGTTCTTAAAAGTGCTATTAAAATATTTAAGAACCTTTAAAACATGTAATGTTGCTACTTTCTCTTTGAAAGATAATGGCTGTAACTCCTTGTATCAGCTTAGATAGTCCTTAATCCTGTCCTTAGTTCTGTAAAAATGGATTCTGATTTTTTTTTTTGAAACCTCACTACCTCCTGTCTTTTTTTTTTTTACCAGATATAGGTCTGCTACAGTTTCATATTTTAATCTTCTTAAATTACCTAATATTGTTTTGGAAATTATGTGTGAAACGTGCTTTGATATGCATTTGTGTGTTGATAGGTATATAACCTAATTTTTAAATTCATGTAAAGTTGTTCACTTTTGCCTATATTTGAGCCTTAAGTTTTGCTCCTTTCCATCTTCTTATGTGCAGTTGTCTTTTAAAAACTGTGAAAATTCTCTGCTCAGCTAATATGTTGATTTCTGAATGACTGTTTATTTTGAAATATATATGCACATATATTTATATAAAAATCTTTAGAGTCGCAAAATGACTTTCATTCACAGGAATTTTTCCCCCTTTTTAGTGCATGAAGGTGTTAACTCAATTGAGAGTTAATTTGTGTACGGTTCTTCCCTCCGTGGCCGATATCTGTGTGATTACACAAGTATAGTGAGGATGTAATTTGGAGACTGGTTGCACAGGTGTGACCAGGGAATCATTTGGCTGGCAGATGTTGATGGTGTACTATAAAATTTTACTCTGGCTTTGTGCTAGGTCAAGTGTAATTATTAGAAAGGAAATCTTACAAATAAAAAATGGACATTCTTCTAAAACAGCACCTGTAAAGCAGTAATTTTAAGAACACTTTTGTGCATATGAAAACCAGCTGCTGCCTTAAACAGTTTTATTTTAAGATCAGGTGTTCCATTTAAACCAAAGTTGTTCCTACATGTACTGTCGTAGTTCTTCCATGGATACAGGTGCTTGTCTACTACTGGAGTTGAGCGTGGGCAAAAAGAGCATGTCATGAAGCTGTTCCTTAATGAGAATAGGAGGGAGTAGGCCTAGGGTTGTCCATGAAATTTTACATTTTTTATTTCCCAATTTTTGAATGCTTGACCTTCCAACCTATTGTATTTTGGTAATACTCCTGTAAAAGAAAAAGGCTAAAAAGTACTGAAGTTTACAGCTGTGCTTTAGATAGTGAGTCACTGTTGGGATTTGATGTTCAGGATTCAGCACTGCAACATAGACTCAGGTTTTGATTTTTACTACATAATGGAGGAGAGGACAGTATTTTACAGAGAAGGACATAATGGTAAGTCTTGCTTTTAGAAAGTGCAGATAAAGAGAATGTGAAGTAGCAGAAAGATACATCTACGCCTGTCATTTCCAAACCTTTTATAATATCTTGTGTTTTAATTTCTGGTACAGACTCAGGCCTGACTTCAGAGTGATTATGGTTGAATTTTAATTTTGTATGCCATGAAGCATTTTTCAGGCAATACAGATAAGTGAAATAGTGAGTGCATTTTACTTGGCATTTGAGATGTACCTGATCAGAATTTAATGGCAATAAAAGAACATGTGCTTCTCTTGCCTAAGAGCTTTTTTCTTTCGAATTTGAATCGCTTGAGAATCTGGGTACTTGGAGCTTCCCAAAAAAAGCTGGAGGGAATTTTTTTTGTAATACAAGGATCACTCTTAAGAAAGGTTACTTTATTTACCTTTCATAAAATCAGGAGGCCTTCATATTAGATACTATAGAAGTAGTGAGAAGGGTGTTGCCAGTGTCTCCCTAATTTGTCTCTTTAATGTACAAAATACTGGAGTGAAGAGAGGGCAGTTATCCATATGTGAGCAGGAGTTGGAGAGTAAACAGTGATTGAAGTCTGATGATTGCTGACTATAAAAACTGAGATGTTAAATAATTTAACAGTGTCTTTTAGTGTGTAGTGATATTTAGTTATTACTAACCTGAAGTAAATTCGAATAAGGTCTAACGAGGTTAATTTAGTGTCCTTATCAAGTCGTTTCATTCCCTTTGCATTAGTGTCTGAGGCTCGCAGCTACTTGTGGTAGCTTAAAACCTGTAAGAAGCAGGGAAGTACTTGCCCATGGTGACTCAGAAGCTTGTGACAGAGCAGGAACTAACCCCAGGTCTCCCCTGCCACAGACTTCTGCTCTAGTACCACTAATCGTGGGTTTGGTTGGGGATTTTTAAGGTTTCAAGGAATGCTCAGTCTTTTCGTGTAACATGGTGCTCTATGCAGTCAGCAGTTCCACCCATTCCTGATCACTGTGCTCGGGCTGGACACTTGCTGGGAAAGAGCTCTTATTTGGGAGATAAAGCTGCATTTTAAACCTGAGAGGTTCTGATGAAAAGCTGTAGAACTGTTGCTCTCTGCAGCAGAGTGATCAGTCTTGGCTATAGACTTGGCAGTAGCCAAGAATGAGAATTTAGGTAATGTTGTAATAATGATTTTTAAAAATATTTATTATTGTGCTAGTTGAATGTTTGTTCCACAGTTTTACAGAAACAGTTGATTCAGAGTGGATGAGTGGAGAAAAACCAAGTCAAATAAAACAGTATTGATTTTAATTGAGGCACACGTGCTTCAAAGAATGGATGCTAGAAACACAAGACATGCAGAAGGTGGGAGTTTAAAGAAATGAAGTACTGAAAAGAGTGGAACCATCAGAAATGTGAAAAATCTCACTGTAATTTTGTACTTTTTTTACTAAAGCTGTATATTTCTTTCAACGTAAATAATTTCAGTGTTTTCTATTTTCTGTCTGTGGCCCATCTTAGATTTCCACAGCTCTCCTTTTGAATTAGTAGCATACTAGGAAAATCTTAATTCCAAAATGCAGAAATGTCCATTTTAAAAATAGAGACTTGATCCTTTATGTTTTAAATGTTGTGTTTTATTCTCTTTGTGATGTGTATCTATAATAAAATAAAATAAATACCTTATCTTTATTGGACATTCTTCTAAATTTTCTTTCTTCTGAAGATTAAATGGAGTTAAGAAAAACCCAGATTTGTAAAAACTCTCACTCAGAATGACTAGAGAATCTGTGTATGTTAGTACTAGAGGTTCTGAAAAATTCATAATTTCTGAGGAGTTAAAAGTTAGGCCTCCAGTGTCACTAGTCTGTTGTACAATGCTGGGTGTATTTATGTGTAGATTCCATGTCTGACATACCTTGGGACACCAAGGTCTGTTCTCTGGAATGAGTATCTCTGTTCCCCAGGCCCTCCCCTCCATATTTGCCCTCTGGAGTTTAGATTGCCTTTCTTTACAGGACTTCACTGTCACCAGGACTGCATACAAGAATACAGAACAAATGAAGGATCACAGGAATAAATGATTATATAAAATGGAAATATATATGAACCTCAGCAATGAACAACATGCAGGGATCTTTATAAAAATAGTCAATGTAGGTCATCCTGTCCTGACTCTTCCTACAAGTGGCTTTCTGTGTCATGGTCAGGCTCTTCTGTAGGCCAGTCTCTCTTTGCAGGCCTCCTTGGTCAGGTGTGGTTATTTTGATGGTCTGCTCCCTAGTACTGTTAAGTTATGCAGGGAAAACATTGAGCATGAATTTGAATTGGAATAGTTATCACAGAAAGACTTTGTAAGTGAAGACACATCAAAGTACAGGTTCTGGGTTTAGTTGAGCCTTACTGAATTAAGGTAGGTGCTTCCATGCCACACCCTCTTCCCTGTGTCTGCCACAGACACAGGAATGGTGATGCAATATTGCATGGCAGTTACAGCATGCAGTGGAGAATATAGGCTTTGCAAAATCTGACTGAGAAGAGAAATACAGCCCCCAAAGTGTCACACTTGGTAGGATTTGCTGTGAATGTTTACAGAGGGATTTGGGTTTGTTTTGTTTTTCCTTTTTTTAATTCTAATAGAGTGTGATTGTATACAGAGCCCATCTATGATGCCTTGTAGAACAATTAAGTGCTTCCTGTTTAGATACTTGTGAATGGCAGTATGTGTTAGAGCATGAAAAATAACTTGCCTTTTTTTTTTTTTCTGGTGCTGTTACTAATTCACTTTGTAGCTGATCCTCCTGTATGCCTCTTACTTTTTATTGCAGCATTGTATGTCTAGAACTTCTTAAAAGTTAACTATCTCCCTGTGTTTATAGAAATTATTTGGCTGAATTATTGTTGGAAGATGATCCTGATGCAGCTCAGTTCAGTGTGCGCTTTTCACAGTGAAAGGAAGCTAGGTATTACCAAAAAATTAAAAACTCTTTTCCCTGTTATGTATTATTTGCATAGAGATACCTGTATTTTCATAGGAAATTTTTCTTTATTTTCTTAGGTTCCGACATCTTTATTTTGAGACCTGTACTTCTGCTTTATCTTCATGAGTTGTCCCATGCCCGGACCATGGCAGCTCCAGATGGGCACGGTCCATTTGGTACCTGAGAAGGTTGTGTGGGACAGCTCCTGCTTTGAGTCCATCCCGTGGTTTTTGGTGCTGTAGGTCCATGTGTGGGATGCTGGAAATGCAGGTGTCCTGTGTCATTGGCTGACTGGCACTAGGGACACAAACCAGGACACAGGGAATGCAGGAAAGAGAAGTCCTTTGTCACAGGTACCACGCAAGAGTGCGCAGGACACAGCCTTGAGCAGTGTTTCTTTATCCCCATCTTCACACCTCTGTAGGATGTGGGATTTGGCAGTGTCACAGCAAGATAAGTTATTGTTTTGTTTTTAAAAACAAAAAATATGGTGAAGTCCAGTTTGGAAATGGTCCATGTCTTTTTAATGCAAATGCTTAGTTTTGATTTGTATTTAAATAATGGGGCTTTTCTCCGTATTTTTTTTAACCATGTATAGTTTCACTAGCTACTTTGAGGCTTAACTTCCTTTTATTATAATAGATTGCCAAATATCAATAATGTTTGATATTGTTGCTTATACCAGTTTATTTAATGTATTGCTGAATTTCCTTTTTCTCGCAGTGGCATTTGGTAAATTGGTTTTAGTGTAGCTTGAATTTTCAGGAATTTCCTTGATAGTTCCCCTAGCTTTTGCTTTCTGTCCTGCTGCCTTTCCTTCCAAGTTCAAAAGACAAGAGGCAAAAATGTCCTATTTTGCTTTATAATTTGTTGATGGTCTGAATTTCCAAAGAAACCTGCTTTCTTATTTAGTGCTACATATAACTCTTAAGACCTATGAAGGCTCGGATGTTCTCCAGTTATACAGTACAGAGGGAGTGGTACAAACTCAGGTTTTGGCCAGTGAACAGACATTTTTAGTTTTTGAGGTTTTATCAGATAGTTATATTTTCTCGAAACTGTGTTCCTCAGCTTGTCTTTGTTTGCCAAGGCTGGAGTAGCACAGCAGTATAGTCTCCAGTATTCCATGTTAAGTTAGATGTTGAAGCTCTGTTTGGCTACAGGTTATTCACTTTTTATAATTGGTGGACTTCTTTGTTGCATTTAAAAATTAACACTTCAGTCATAGTTGTTGTTTGCTAATGTGATTTTTATGTAGTTGTTATATATCTTGTATAGGACACTGTTCCTTCTTAATTTTACATTACAAAGTTGTTGGAAAGAAAATCTTTAATAGCTAGAAAAAAAACATCTCCTGGGTTGATGTTTAATATTCTGGCATATCTATAGAGGAGAAATAGTGTTAGTGATGAAGCAGAAGTCAAACAGCACTAGCCAAACTCTGGGTTTTGTGTTGGATTAGAAACAGGTCACTGCCATTTGGTGGGTGTAATAATACTGTTTGTGTTTACATGGTGCTGTTTGTATCTGCATCTGCCACATGATATGTGTTGAATTTGAAGAGGATCTGGATTGTCCACCAGCCGTGATTCAGTTGGTGACCGCAGTGTGTAAGGGGAACACGGGTGATAAACATCAGAAACACTGAGCGTTAAGGGCTCATGGCTCACTGCAGGGATAGCCATGAAGACAATAACTGATTCCGTGATTGAATCCACTGGGATCTCCTTTCCTGGTGATTGAAAAGTGGGGTTGATAGGGTGAGGTGGAAGGAAAAGAGATACCTACAATTTCAGGCAGACTGGGTCACTGTGAGGTAGTGGGAAATGTTGAAATTGTGTGTGGAAAAGGAGATGAGCTGGACAGATGATATTTTGAAAAAGGAAATCATCCTGAGACTTTTTGTAAATTTTGTAATTTTATTTTGGTCTTATTTTATAATATTGTGTTACATTGGATTGATGTAGCTGTTGCTTATTATACAGAAAAAGAGAAAGCCCTGAGGTGTCTGAAATAAATAGCATAGTTAAGGGCACTAAAGAAAACAGTGTCTGGAAGGGTTGAAACAAATTCATAATTCATTATTGTGTTATATAGTTGATTAATAATTTATGTCATGAACTGTCTTGTAAAAGTGTTGAAGTAGGCCAGGAGGTGCAGAGGCTGGGGCTGAGCAGGGATGCACCATGTCAGTGTCCAGGGGTCAGAGCTGCAGGAGCAGACCTGTGTTTGATGCTGACTCTGCCAGGCCTTTGGGATCTGACATCTCCTGGGAGTTGTAAGAGAGAAACTGATGGACTTCAACGTGGAAAAACCTTGGGCCCTGAAATGTCTTTTACATTAAATAAAAATTAAAGATACTAATTTATTTTAAAATATTTGCAAGCTTTTGTCTGATACAATCTGTGCATAATACACTGGATGTGTTTTGACTGCTGAACTGTGAGTTAGCTGGTGGTGAGGACAATATATATTATTTTCAACAGAGCTTGCTAAAACTTCTTTCCCTTCTGTTTTGCTGTGTGTTGACAATTATGAGTGCAAGAGGGGACAGAGGAAAGGTAGATTCCTTGGACAATTACTTTCAGAAGTAGTAAGTATGTATAGTAGAAGAGCTGGCTTTTCCATAGTGCTAAAGATGATGTCCTCAGTAGTTTGACTTCTCATAATTGAGCAGTAATGGCACAAAACTATGGTATCCAAAGGTTTTTTTCACATAGAGTTAGCCTAACGCTACTTAAATCTTATTTTGAGTTCTTATTAACACGTGTTTCATGAATATTTAGAACAGTTAATTAGCTTTTGTGTTTTTACATTCTTGCTTGTATTGCATCTTGAAAAATGTAACCTGTGTTTTTCACAACTTTGAACACTGTCCTGTTCTCATTTCCAGTGCTCTGTAAACAGGGTATTGTGTTTAAAAAGGTCTCATTTTCAAATATGGTTGTACAGTTGAAAAACTTGAAAGATTTTCTGTTTGGTGGCTGTAATGCATTAGGAGTTCATTTTGAGTGGAAGTCTCTGAATTCAGTTAGTTCTGAAATGTAGTAGAAAAAAATATTTTATCCATCACATATAGACATTTGTGATAAATCATTTTATCTGTCCTTGTATCACACTTAGGTGTGATGAGATGAGAGATTTTTTCCCCCTTCCATCCATTAAGATGACTATACAGAACGTTTGTGGGGGTTTTTTTTGTTCCAAAACTAATATTCAGTTACCCTCTCAAAAGCAAATTAAAGTGTTAAACACAAGTCTAGTCTTGATTGGGTGAAGATGTGAGTGAAGATACGATATCTGATATGAGAGAAGTGGATGGTGTTAAGCTGGATTTGTCAAAGGTGCCCTGTATTCCAGTGAAGCGCAGGAGATGTGATTTCTAGAATGTGTCTGGAGGTAACACCTTGGAAAGGTGAGAAGCTGAAAGGGTATCAGTGTAGTCCTGTATACTGTTGTTAATTCTCTGCCATGTCAAGTAAGGCATCTTTGTGAACTTCACTTGAAACTGCTCTCCGTGGGCCTGAGCCTCCGCAGAGCTTTTCAGACAGTGGATTGGTTGTGTCTTTTCATTGTCCCAGTGTTTCTGTTACCTGCCCGGGGTTCCAAAAGCTCTCTTCCCTCAGGCATTGTACACCCTGCTGCAGTGGAGCAAAGCAAGTGCAGCATTAGCTGTAACCTGTCCCAGGGCCCCTGGGTTTGCTTTGGGGACTGCTCTGTGCTGCAGGACAGAGCCCAGGGCTTGTTCCAGACACTGCAGAACATGCTCTTAATTTCTCAAAAGCTGTTTCTGTGCAGGTTTTCTGTTCTGCTCAGAAACTTTCTTGACTCTTCCTTGGTGGGATGATGGATATTGCATGTTTGGGGATGAGGCTGAAGGGAGCCTTGTATTGAATTGGTAGCTTTTGTTTATAGTAATTGGGCATTATTGGCATGTATTCAAGTCCTGATACAAGTCATCCTTGGACAGGACTTGGATTTCAAATAGAAAACATTTTTAAAGATAATTTTTTTTACCCTGATACTGTAGCCTTACTTTTTATGTGACCAAAACAAATTATTGCAGTGTGTTGTTCTGTTGCCTCCACTGAAAGTTGTACTTCCATGATCTTATAATCATTACATCAGTACTCCATAAAGTCTTAAGATCTTCTGAGCCCAGTGTGTGCATCATGCAAGCATGTTGACTCGGTTTTCAACTCCTTTATCCTTAAACTGTTCTAAGTTTTTTAAGAATCCGTGTGAATATTTAAATATGCCACATTTTCCTTGAGATTATTAGGCTTTTGCTTACTGAATAATCTTTATGCAAATGGAGAAAATTCCTGTTGAATAGAACTTTATAGATCCACGGTGGGAAATACTCATCTGAGGAGTGTCCTTGAAACAGCAGGAAGTGAAGTTCACGCGTTAAAAGAGTTTTGAGCGGATCTGTAGCTTTTAAAGAATTTTTTAGGGAGGATGATGAGCTCCGTCGGCGTCGAGCAGAGTGCTGTTGGTCAGGTCCCGGCCCTGCGGAGGGAGCTCCGTGTGCGGAACCCGCACGGCCCTGGGGACACGCGGTGCGGGGGCAGAGGCGGTGCCGCCCGGGAGGAGCCGGGTCCCTGTGGGCTGTGCCGGGTCCCTGTGGGCTGTGCCGGGT
>NW_020897727.1:4194908-4400047 GCF_003984885.1 Neopelma chrysocephalum
TGCCGGGTCCCTGTGGGCTGTGCCGGGTCCCTGTGGGCTGTGCCGGGGCGGGGCCGGGCCGGGCCCTCCCCCGGCGGGCGCAGGCCGGGCGGGGCGGGGCGGGGCGGGCGCGGCCCGGCGGTGCCGGGGGAAGCTCGGGGAACCATTTTGGCGCCGGGGCCGGAGCGGCCGCAGCGGGGCCGGGCCGTAGATGGGGCCGGCGGGGCCCGAGGCGGTGACTGCCGTGCGCGGCGCGGGGCCCACCGGGGCCCGGGGGCGTTCGGCGGGGTCCCGGCCCGGCCCGCGGCCCCAGCGCGGCTGTGCTGCCCCCACACGCCATGAGCTCCGCCGCGCCACATGAGGGGCAGAGCCGCCTCCAGCGGGCCGTGTTCCTGGAAGGGCGTCTGGTCTGCGTGTCTGCCGGGGAATAAAGCCTGCAAGGGGAAAGGTAGCGACGTTCCATTGCGTTATCGCAGCATTAAAAGCTGGGGTTTAGGAGCTGTGAAGTCGCGTCCCTCGGGAGGTCTCGGTAGCCTGTGCATGTCACCTTCCCCACAACACTGGCGAGAATACTTTTTTATCAACAGGTCGGTGCGTTCTGATGTCATGAAGGACAGTTCTTCTTGCTTTACAATTAGGAAATCTTAAAATACGTTTTCCCTGTTTTAGTCGTGGTTAGATTTTTTCGAATATGTGCAATCTTTTGGATAATTTGAGTTAAAGGAACTAATAGTCTTGAAAATGACACCTAGTATACCTTAGTTTATCACTGTTGCTTAGAGACTTATTCCCAGTGTGTGCAAATATAGATAACGTAATAGCAAATATTGTATGTAGGGAGTAAGGAGTTTGTAACTAAAAATATCTTTAAACTTTGTTTCCAGTTCTGTAGTTGTTTTTCCTTGGTTTGTTAACAAGTCACTTGGTTTGTATGGTGTTCATAGTTTGGTGGCTTAAATGTATTACACTGTTAGAAGTTTTACTTGTGATTGACTTCTAGTTTTTAAGATAGCCATAAAAAATTAACTTCTCTGACTTTTCTGTCATTATGTATTATTCATCTTTGTGTTAACAAGAGTGATGAAAATGCAGACTTTGGGCACGTTTAGGCTTGGTAAATTACAGTTAATAGCTTTATCCAGCTTCTTCCTTGCATGCTAATCATCTCAGTGGTCTGGTTCACGTTCCTGCTCATTTTCATTCCCTGCTTGTGCTCGGTTGTGGAACGTGTGTGTGAAGGCTGGTCACACAGTGGTAACACACAGTCCTGTTCTCCAGTGCTTCCATAGCTTAGAAGGCTCAAGTGGGAAGTGCATCTGTGCGTAAGGTCTTTCGCCAAGTTTGTAGGTTGCTTCATTTAACTGTTGCATGGGCTCTGAGAGGTGTAATTAAAGACACCCGAGCTCACCCAGCTCGTCAGACTGCCCAGGGAACTGGTCTGACGCAGTGGTTTTCACCAGTGTTATCTGCGGGTTGCTGGGGATCCCTGGATCAGGACATACAGGGTCAGGCAAGATCCAGCACACACAACCTTCTGAAATGTGTGTGTTACGATATTTGAAGGGAAGCACTTCCGGAATTTTACATGTGAATATGGCTGTGATTCCCAAGCGAACAGCGTGATCTGAGTTGGTTCTCCGGTGTACAGTCACTCCTGCACGTCATTTGTTCCAGAGCAGTGCAGAGTCACAAGCTCCCACCCGCAGGTGCTGGGGAAGCAGCAGCACTGTCAGCTGCCAGAGGCCTTGCTGTTCAAATCCCCTCACTGGGGCAGCATCACTTCCCCAGAACACATTCTTGATTTGTCACAAACATCCTAAACTTTTTCATCTGAGCTGGAATGCCTCACAGTAGGAAAATGTGGCCGGAAGACACAAATATTCTTGCCATATCTCTATAGTATCAGTTAAGGTCCAGCACTGAAAACCACTGCATGGATTTTTTTTCCTGAAGATGGTAATTGGGTATTTCTAGACCACCAAGCCTGAGATGAAGCAATAGAATTTGAAGAGTTGAGAAGATGCTGTTACTGGGCTTGTGAGACTCATAAAATCAGTGACTGAGTATCCAATCTTAGACACTCATGTTTTTCTAGCTCTGGACTAAGGAGAAGTGCTTCTGTAGAGGAATTTGGAATTGCCTGTCTATGGTTACTTTTGAATGTCAAGGGATAAGTCATTTTGCAGGTTGGAATCTCTTAGTTCCTCTCCTTTGTGCCATGAACAGTGCATGTCTTGCAAAAGCATGCACAGTATGCTGCTCTGAGTTATCTGGTCCAAGTATGAGTAAGTTTGTGGGTGAAATGATGCTAAATATGGGAAGCTTGCCTATTGCCTAATATTCCCATGTCAAATAGCAAGGAGATTAAAGATGAGGTTTATTTTGAGAGCTTTATATGTACGTGACAGATACAGAGCTAATGTACTCGCAGAGAGGCACTTAGGGTGGCTGAGAATTGTACTGTGGAACTGAGGCCAACTCTGAGTAGCGTTTTGCCTAACTGTCCTTAACCTACAAAGGTAATGTTTATTTTTTCAGAACTATGTTTATTTTCTCGGGTAGCACTAGTAATTCCTCTTGCACAAGGAGGAGGAGAGTTAGGGGTTGCAAAGAGTGTAGCATCCATAACATGTTAACAAATATGGTACTTGTACCACATCTGTAGGAATGCTCAAGCAGGCTGTTTGGTCGGACAGCTGTCAGACCTTTGTCACCTTTGTGTGGGGACAGCGGAAAGAAAAACTTCAGTGGGAGCTCCATTGAATGTAAGACTTCATTAACAGGGCCTTTTCAAGGGACTGCAAATGTTTGAGTTACTTACATGGTAAAATTAACTCTCAGATTTAATCTTTTTTATTTCTTGTCTTACTTGGGAAATTCAAGAAAATAATTGCTTTGTTTTTCTTTTCTGGTATCCTCACAAATGGTTTAGTTCAGGAATCTGAAGCAGTGGATGTGCTTTACAAGATGTGGGCCCAGTATCAGAGTATTGAAAATGAAGAGTCACTGTCCTATCCTGGGAAAAAGGCAGGGTAGCAACTGTCTGAGCTGTGTTTTTCCTTGCTAGTGTTTTTCAACTTTTTTAAAAAACAGTTGTACAGTAAATATGATTACTGAGAAGGTCATGTCCAGAAAATCTTTTTTTTTTCATTAAAGATGGCCAGTTTCTCATACACAACAGCTTAAAATCCAGCCTTAGAATTGTTCCATAGTGCTCCGAGTTGTTACACACAAGTGATCTGGGTGAAGCATTTCATAAATGCAGCATTAAAAAAAGTAAACCAATAACAACAAACTTCTTATTTTTAGCGTATCTTTACTTATCTCCCTTGCAGCTTCCAACAGATAAATTCCACTGCAGAGCACTTAATAGAACTGCTCCACTTGTTAAATTTCCATGTCATGCAAGTGTCTGCATCGAACGTGCACAACTGATCTTTTGCACGTAACATACCCACGTTTGTATTACGTGGGGTTTTTTGCTTTTATTTCTATCTTTTCTCTTGAAGCTTCTTTGTAATTGAAGAAATTCTGTGTGCAGAGGAAAATACAGGGTGGTTAGATATTAATTCTTTTCTCTCTTCTGTTGCAGACATGAGCCGTCAGACTGCCACAGCACTCCCCACGGGTACCTCCAAGTGCACGCCATCGCAGCGGGTGCCCGCGCTGACGGGCACCACAGCCTCCAACAATGACTTGGCCAGTCTCTTTGAGTGTCCCGTGTGCTTTGACTATGTGCTGCCACCCATCCTGCAGTGTCAGAGTGGCCACCTGGTTTGTAGCAACTGTCGCCCCAAACTTACGTGCTGTCCAACCTGCCGAGGCCCGCTGGGCTCCATCCGTAACCTGGCTATGGAGAAAGTTGCCAACTCTGTACTATTCCCATGTAAATACGCCTCTTCCGGATGCGAGATAACTTTGCCACACACGGAAAAAGCAGACCACGAGGAGCTGTGTGAGTTTAGGCCTTATTCTTGTCCGTGTCCCGGTGCTTCATGTAAATGGCAAGGCTCCCTGGATGCTGTGATGCCACACCTGATGCATCAACACAAGTCAATTACAACACTGCAGGGAGAAGATATAGTGTTCCTGGCTACGGACATTAATCTTCCTGGTGCTGTTGACTGGGTTATGATGCAGTCTTGTTTTGGCTTCCATTTCATGTTAGTGTTGGAGAAACAGGAGAAATATGATGGTCACCAGCAGTTCTTTGCAATTGTACAGCTGATAGGAACACGCAAGCAAGCAGAAAACTTTGCTTATCGACTCGAGCTAAACGGGCATAGGCGGCGATTGACTTGGGAAGCAACTCCTCGGTCCATCCATGAGGGAATTGCAACAGCCATTATGAATAGTGACTGCCTAGTCTTTGACACCAGCATTGCACAGCTCTTTGCAGAAAACGGCAATTTAGGCATCAACGTAACTATATCCATGTGCTGAAACGGCAATCAAACCTCTTCAGGCCAGTGTTTAAACCGTTGCATTTAATTTAGCAGAAACTAGGGTAACCATCTTTGACTGTCAGACAAATTATTTGGTAGATGGAGGGTAGACATAAATGAAGGTAAATAAAAGGAAAGGCTGTTAAATTACAGGAAGCAGTTGCATGTAGTAACTAATATATTTAAAATAAGTCAACAGTAAACCACTGAAAATATATATACACCCAAAATGGGCATCTTTTGTATTAAGAATTGATTCTACAGGAAATGTTGTAAAATAATTCTAAAAACTTGTTTGTAGATTGATTGTACTGTTGAAAAGGATACTGTTTCGTGTTTTTGTTTGTGTTTTTTCCTCCCCCTTTGACTGACAAGCCATGTTGAGCGGTCTGGTCTCTGGCCGCTGCTTCCCCTCCTCCTCCCACCCCCTCTTTGTAAGTCACTACATAGTATTGCTGCTGTTTGTGTATATTTTTTGTGTATTTGCTAATTTTTATTAACTTCTAGTTTTTCATTAAATAAATATGACTTTCTTTTCTGTAATTCAGGTTTTTCTCTTTTTTGTATCTTTTTAAAATTAATTACAGGTGTCATCTTTTGATATGCATAATTGCTATGGTAAAACTTATATTTCTGTATGTTTGGTAAATTTTGTCTCTTTCCAGTAGTCAATTCATTGGTGATACTGTTCTTAATTGAGCTATTTGTGAATGTACTGAACTCGAAAGGAGTGCTTATGTTCAAAGATGTGTCAGGAAAGACAGCTCCTTTAAAAACAGGCCTAGATGTTGTTGTACTTTGAGTTATCTTCTAACAAAAATGAACAATTATTAAGAATTTTCCAAATGAAAAAAAAATAATAATTCACATTTCAAATTTAGAGATGCTTAGAAACTTGATTGCATCCTTGTATTTGTTGGTTTGCAGTACAAAGAAGGTATTGTATTACACAGTATTTGTAATTATAAAAGCAGACCATTTGTTTAAAAAAAAAAAAGGCAGGCAGCGAGATGTTTTCAGTCTTTTTATATTTGTCATTAAAAGAATACCTGGCAAATTAAAGAAAACACAGCCAGCTTCTGCTTTTTGCTTTAGCTCAAAGTTTGACACATTGATGCTCTTGCTCAGTTTCTTGTTTTCATGTCTTTTGGTTGTTACTAAAGCAACTGTCTGGAAGTGACTTTTGTATATCATTATGGTGACATGATACACATGACAGTGCAGATAAATCTCTTGCAGGTGTTTCACCAGCCCTAAAGGCTCTGGAAGGATGTTGGGCTTTTTGCAGACTGCCTGTAGGTGAAAACCTTAACCACGACTGTATGTGGCATTTGTGTTACAGAACAGAGACAGACAGAAAAGGGGGAAAGCTGCTTCATCTCAAGCTGTTGGAAAGAAATCTTTGTCAAACCTAGTGTAGCAGACGTCTCTTGGGGAGGTAGTCTGGCTATTGATACTTTTGTAACACATTAAAATACAGTTTATTTACTGTGCACTGTCTTAACTTTCTTGTGAGAAGTTGATCTGTTAAGACAACTCTTTATTATTTTGATGCATGAAGAGGTAAGTAGTTCCACAGGTAAGGAACATAAAATCCATTGGGTTGGATTATTAAAATACTACAGAAATAGTTGGCTTCATGTAGTAAAAGTTTCACTCTTAAAATTTGATACTTAGGCTGTTTGACCTGTGCACAGATGTAATTTTAAAGATGTACTGGTACCTTGTGACAGTAGATAAGTGCTTCCAAAAGTCCTGCAGTCTAGCTTTTTTTCCTTTTTTTGAATATACAACTGTTTGCAGCTTTCTAAATTCAGTAATTATTCTCACCTAATTAAGCTTGTCACATTTACCTCTGTTTTGTCTTCTGGTCTTTGACAGATTTTTGGCTAAATACTTCAGATCTTTTAAAGGAGTCCATGTGTCCCCTGCTCACTGGTGCTTGGCTGGCTGGACCGGTGTCCTCCTGCCAGCTGAGCTGACTCCAGCTCTGGTTTTGTTAAGGGAGGGCAGGGGAGAACCCCCGTGTTCCCTCCAGCCTGGCCTGTGCCCTGGGAGAGGCCGGGGCTCTGTGGGCACAGGTGTGTAAGGCTGGGCACTGTGTCTGGAGAGGTTCAGCTTGGGTTGTGTCCCCAGGAGAACTGTGACTCTGAGAACCTTGTTGTGCTGATCTGCAGTGAGTTTATCTAGGCTGGGATGGCCTGAAGGTCAAGACTGTACTTCTGAAGGGGACTTGAAGAGTGGCATTTGCAATGAGCTCCAGGAGCTGACTGGTGTGGTCAGACAGGTTGGTTCATGTCTTACAGATGACAAATGCTATAGCAGAACTACTGTATGCTGACTTACTGTAATGTAAAATAGTACCATTTGGTGTTTAAAAATAAATCTGTATAAAATGCTCAAATGTCCATCATCAGATGGAATGATTAAAGAAATTACACTTAGGCCCAGATCCTCAAAAGTATCAGGAGCCTAATTCAGTGGATCTCCTCTAAAGAGTGTGAGGATCTGGTAAGTCAACTACACTGTTATATATGAAAAAAGAAAACATACTAGAAATCTGTACAGTTTACTACCTTATCTAAAATAAATGGTGTATTAAAGCCTGGCATTGTCTTAACATTAGCTATTTATTTTAGAAAGTGCTGTTTTACTTTGCTGTATTGGGAAAGAGTTTTCAGATTTGTCTCTAAAAGATGAAATGCAGTAGACCTTGCATTTGTCTGCTTGCACTACCTCTGTGGTTTTCATTGCCCTTTAAAAAGAAAGCCTTAAAATGTTTGACAAATGTGGATGTAAATATTCGGGTTCTGTTGTGACAGTTCCTGCTAGTTCTTGTTTGCAGTAGTGCTTTAAAATTAAAGCAGGTGAACGGTTTTGTATTGCTGCCTGTCCTGTTGTTTTATCCAGAATCTTTCCAAAGCTACTGTGATTAAAGCAGGAATGCACTAGTGGGATACTTACTCTTTGTAGCAATTCATAGTGTGGACAGAGGAAAGGAGCTATCACTGCTTTTTTTTTTTCTCCTCTGATAAGCTTTGGCTATTTCAGGGTATTCTTCTGAGGGCCACGTTTAATATCAGGGCCATTTAACTGTCAGTTGCAAAGCAGAATCCCCAGTGCATTGAAGTCACTTCAGAAGTGCTTTGGTGCTGCATGGAGGGTTATTCTTATCACCTCCCAGAGTGTGTAGTATCTGATACGGGGGTAATGCAGAAGTTTTGTTTTTAAAAAAAAAAAATCAACAAAGTAACAACCGTGTGAGCTCTGCCAACAGGAACAGCAAACAGGCAGTAAGTGCCTGGCATTCTCTTCAGAGTGGCCACAGACTCCCCCCCCCACCCCTTTAGGTGAAGTCCATGTGGACAAGACATAATATGGGAGTGGTGTGTCAGGCAGAAAGTCATTGTTTAACTTTTCTGGGGAGCAACTCCCTGTTTTGCTGTGGTGGAAACTTCTTTTTTTATAGTCGTTACTATTTTTAAAAAAAATGCAGGTTTGTTTTCCACATGTAGAAACAGACTGTGCTGGAATTCTGTGCATGTCTGTGCTACCACCAGTGCCAATAGTGCAGGATTGTTATTGGAAGCTGGGTTCAGTTTAGTTAAGGATTTTTCCCTCCTGGTTTGATCAGAAGCAAATGAGCAGTACCCTCATGACCATACTGGCCTGGGGTTCTACCCAGGGTGTGGTTTATCTGCACTTTTTGCCTGCAAGTTTCTTGTAAGGCAGAACATGTTCTGAGACTGTGTTGCCCATCGTCTTGGAACTTGGCTGGTGAATGACTTCAGAGTAGAGCTCTTAAAATAGTGACACAAAACGGGTTTTTATTTTTATCATTTTATTAGATTAAGTCTTCTGTGAAATCTTCTGTAAACAGGTGCAGAAATTCCCACTGAATATTACTATCAGTGCTATTATGCTCCAGGTAAATCAGCTTTTGTTATCTATGGAAACGAAAGCAAAGCAAACTCTTTTGATTTATAGGCTGCTTCTAGAACAGGCTGTTGTCACTGGTACAGTTTGTGTTTCCTGAGCACACTGGAGTTTGTTTCAGAACCAATGAACAAGAGGAGAATGTAAAAACATGGGCGGTTTGCTCAGGGGTTGACTGGTATAAACAATGCCAAAGGCCCAGCTCACACACTGAAGTGCAGTTTTCCCTGAGGTTCAAGAGAAGAGACAAAGCTATCAACTGAGAGGGGAGACTGACAGACTTCTTGAACCATAAATTATTCACAGTGTGCAGTACTGAATGCACTTTAATGATTCAGTATTTTCTTGGCATTGTTTAAGTGGATTTAATTTCCACAGGCTCACCTCCAAACATAGGCAGCCAAGAATGAAGACTGTTTGTATCAGTAAGAATAAAGGACTTGTACTTCGTCCCTCCAAAATGTTACTAGGTTTTTTATCAGGACTTCAGGTTTGCTCCACCCCCTGTGCTGCTGGAAGGAGCACACATGAACTCGTGTGTGTTACTGCCCTTCTTACACAGCAATTCCTACATTTCAGTTCTGGCATTGCTTCCTGTGTTGGGGTTTGAAAAATGATGTCTGCAGTGACCTTGCTACAAACTAGAACCAAGTGCTGAAAGAACTTACTAACTTAATTTTGACCATAGTGCTTCTGTTCAAATCCCTTAAGCATGTTTATTAGATTTCAAAATCCTTATTTTTCCCGATGCTACTGCTCCTTAGCCCATTATTGTTATTATTACAAATATTATTCTCTAAATAAGTAAACTCTCCTGCTAAATCAGTTTTGCTTTTTGTCACAAGCCCACCTATGAGCCTCTCGTGCTGCCTTTGTTGCAAACACAGCTCTCTCAGAATTGCCCGTTATTCCCTCTTTGTGGGTGTGACCTCTCTGAGGATGGGACCAGCTGCTGCCACGTCCATACACACATTCCAGATATGCCAAGGAATTCTTTCTCAACAGCTTCAATTTTCTCATGCTTGACTCTTATCAGGAAATGAGTATTTTTTTCAAGATTCTTTGCTGATAAGAAGCAGCAAAAGCCCTTAAAATGTGGACTGCTGCAGCAACATTTTCCTTTTGATTGCGTTTACACCCCCACTTAAACAGTCCAGTTAAACTCCTAATTACACCTGACACATGTAGGGAGCTGGAAGAGATCACAAGCCATGGAATCTGATACAGCAGGAATCTCAGCCTGGCTGCTTAAAGTTTACTGTTCAAGTGCTCCACTCTGGGCTTAACTGCAAAGCCCCCCTCGAAGGCCGCGTTCAGCACCTGGTCGAGGCAGGTCGCCAGCACGAACGTCAGGTCCTGCCGCACGGGCAGCGCGATCTCCTCCAGATCCTTCTCGTTTCTCTGAGGAATGATAATTCTCTTCAGGCCAGCTCGGTGTGCTGCCAGGACTTTGTCTTTAATTCCCCCAACCTAGTAAGGGGAAGAAGTAAAAACATATATAAAAAATATATATAAAAACAGTGACACTCATCTAATACAGGAATTGTTGTAACATCACATCAGGAGTTAAATTTTGATGAAAGGTTCTGCCTCCCCCAGTTAGTTAAGAAAGCAATTAAACATGCAGCCACATTTGTAGCTCATTATGTGCTTAATGAGGGAAATATGTTAATATGCTATAGTATTCTTTCTGTAACAGCTAATAACAAGGGAAAAATTAATCTAGAAGTGCAGGTAGAAGAGTACCAATAGTGGAAAAGTCATTACTTTTCAGGAATTTTTTTTAACTAAGGTGGCCTTCACTCCAGTTTTATATGGTGTGCTGAAATCCTGCATTAGAACAGAAGGCTTTTCAGAAAAAGGCAGTGTTAGATTTAGAGGGAAAAAAGTCCTAAGGAAGCACTGTCACACAAATAACTGGAGTTGTACAACAGAAAATGCACAGTAATGCAAACGTGTGCTCCGAGACTAGAGAGATGCTTTGTGCTACAACAGGCACTGCTCCATTGAGCCACCTGGCTGAGTTGGTAATGAGATGTAAGGAGGGGGGGTTAAATTAGTTTTGCTTCAAATCACAGCTGTAGCTTCTTCCCCTGAACTCTCTTCTAATCCTAATTAAAGACCATCTTACAGAAGAAACTTGTAATTCTACAATACTTTACAGAAGAGCAAAGCCTTGTATTATAGCACAAAGGGCTGTAATAGAAGCCAGGTAGGAGGGGCCATAATCCCATGGTGATGCCACTGCTCTGGAGGTGCTGCACACCCAGCACACAGGGGCAGCTGCTTGGAGGAATCCAGTGACTGACAACAGCAAGATCCCAGAGAACGTTCAGGAAGAAGGTAAATCTGGTTTAACATTTACAGGTATCTGATCTTTGCACCCACCTTTAACAGCAGGCAAAGTGTGGTCACTCCCTGGTGAAGACATTCTGGGGAGCTCGGGCACCTTTCACCAGTTAATGCAGGGCCCAGGAGAACCCTGAACCACAGCCCATCCTGTCAAGCTCACTGTCCCCAGAACAAACTCCAGAGATCCTCCTCCCCTGCTACCTCCCCCTGGCACCCCTGCTTTACTCTGCTCTGCAGGACACAAAATGCTGCCTCTGTTTTCCTACTTCATCCTCCTCCTCTCCATCATTTGGTATGGGATGATAACTCCTATATTTGCTTAATCACTTGCACCAGGCTCCACTGACACTTTAAACTGTATTTGTTTGGAAACTTTTCTTTGCCCTCATGCTTTATTCTCCATAAAAAGCTTTATGGAAACACCTTTTGGCTGAACTGTACACAAGGAACAACATTTAAGAAAAATCTAAAAAAAGGTGTATGGAGGATGGTTTCAAGAGTAACTTACACACAGTTACTGTGAGAGATTTAAGGAACAACTTTTCAAAGAAACCAAAGATAGTTCTGTACTGATAGTTTGAGGGAGCATGTTTAGAAATTGCAATACCCATTTTGGACCCATCTTGAATTTTAAGACTTCTAGGTTTCCTTTCTAACTAGACATTTTAATGTGTTTTCCACAAAAACCACATCAAGGCAGGCTTTATCTTGAAAAGCAAAGCAGAGGGAGGAGTGGGACAGCACTGCAGCAGGCTGGCTTCCATCAGCCTCCCAACTGCACCAGAAGAGAATGGATTGCTGCTAAGGAATGATCCAGCAAGACCCTGCTTTTCTAAGTGCCTATAAACAGATTTTATATCCAGAATAGGGAGAATTAATACAACTTAGCTCTTTTCTCAAATGATGCTTACTGGAAGAACAAGGCCTCTCAGTGTAATTTCTCCTGTCATGGCTACATCTGAGCACACCAGCCGCCCACTGAAGAGTGAAGCAAGACAGGTTACTATGGTAACACCAGCAGATGGTCCATCTTTTGTGACAGCTCCAGCTGGGAAGTGCAGATGGATGTCAGTGTTGTCAAGGAGATCAAAACTTCCAGAAGCTTATAGAAAAAAAAGAATGGTTTCAATGTTAAAAATCTAAACCCATTTTGTTCCCAGTCTTTATTCTAAAAGCCCACCAAGAATTAAAAGCCTTGGCACTGTTATTTTTTTAACAGTAGGCTGAAAAAAACAACACAACGTTGCAGGCACCCCAGAAAAAAAAACAACAATAAGAAAACCCAATGAGCTTTCCTGCATCCAGATTCCTAGAAGAAAACTGTAACACATTAACCAGTAAGCTCAGTATTTGCATGTGTTGGCAAATTCAGAGTAGGGATTAATGTAGATACATAGAAATTTTATGTCCCAAACCATAAATGTCAATTTTCAGAGAATATACCACAGATTCAGCACTCCACAGGAACCCACAGGTATTTCATACATTAATTCCATTTTGGTTTTTAACCTATCTAAGCTTCCAGACATAATGACAAATACTGGACAATTATTTCCCTATTCAGCAGATGATGCTAGAAAGCACATTTCCACAGCTCCTGGGAGGTTCAAACAAAAAAACAGTTAAATTGTTCTTGTCCAGAGTCCTATTGCACTGCAGATCAACAGCTACCATACAAACCCAACATTCTCAAAATATTAAAACTTAGACTACAAAACCGTACTTTTAACAGAATCTGTGTCTTCATTTTAGATAAAAACTACAGACTTCCATATCTATGTACATCATGAAAGTACTGCTGGAAAGCTCAAGTGTAAAAACGAGTAAGAGGCAGAGTCTGGCACCACTCAGGAGAAGCACCTTGGCACTGAGGCTGTCCCAGCCTGCCAGGCTGCTGCAGGGAGAGACTGGCCATGCTGGGAGAGCCTGCAGGGACAACTCCTGTTCTGCCCACACTGACCTGTGTGCCACCAACACCCCAGCTTCACAGGAACCAGGAAAGAACTACACAAAGGAACTCTGGAGCTGATTTCACCTTCACTGTAGCACTGATGGCTGGAAAACTTTCTCTGTTATGGCAACACTTAACAGGTTTCCACAGTGAGTACGAGTAACTCCCCCCGTTACTCAGCAATGCTACAATCTGCTGAATTTCTAACAACCACCAAGTTTTAGGACATTGAATTTCCCTGCAGTATTAATCCTTGCCCTGCAGCCCTGCAGTGCTGTGGCAGAGCCCCACACACCATTGGTGAGCTGGTATCTCTTGGCGTTGCTCCTGAGCCAGCTGATGGCCAGATGTGCCGACTCCTTCATGACGTCCCCGAGCTGCCCCGTCAGGGTGAGCTGCCCCTCCCCATCCATGCGACTCGCTTCCACAAACATGATCTCCCCTCCCAGGGGAGTCCAAGCCAAGCCTATGGCTACTCCTGGCTGGCTCAGGCGTTCAGACACCTGAGGGAAAACACAGGAAATGGTTTAGGAAACAGTCATAAAAAATCTACTGCAAAAACAATTTGATAGTTGCTGTACCCATTACAACACAAAAGTTAAGGCAAGTGTCTGATCTCTTATTTTACCATTTAATGCAGCAGTAATTCTGGATGTGTGTAAACACTAATTACAGGACTGGAGCTGTATGTGGCAGCTTAGCTTAAGGCAATGGCAAACATCTGGGTGTATCGTTCTTGGAACCTTCCCTGCCCCCAAAAGCACAAGAATCTTTCCCTTCAAAGGACTTCAAGTATTTAGTCAATCCTGATTGAATGTTTATGTGACTTAACCCATCTGCTCGAGGTATATTTGCCCTGGCTGTTACTCACGTGAAAAAGACAGTTTTGCTCTCCAGTGTTTAAGGTGGTTGGCACTGCCTGAACTCAGACAAACACAGTGATGTTGTTCACTGCAAACATTTATAAACAATTGTGAATAACGGGAAATGAATGTGCTGCAGGACAGGTAGGAAAGAGGATGGCAAATCTTACAGATTCCCATTAGGAATTACAAGCAGTCAAGCACACTCTGCCCCACACAAGAGACAGGAGAGCCAAGGAGCAGAGGCCAGTGAGACACCCCTGGATCCAGCTGACAGCCAGGGGAGTCAGTAACTACACTTGTATCATGCTAAAGCAAAGGAAGCCACACAACCCTTCTCCTGTGGCTCTTGGTTATCTGTGCATTTGGAACAACATCATGCCATTTGCCTTTATTAGCATAATTTAGCTAAAATGGCTGTGTTTTTTTCTAGCATTTAAAATTTTACATAATATTGTTTCACTTCTATGGTATCAAAATAGTTCATCAAGCATTTTCACTTTTGCTAACATTAGTTTCTATATTCAATCCCTGAATTTTATTAGTTGGAGCTATTAACTCTGATTATCTTAGTAACTCAGGTTAACAAAGTCAGTTCATCCTGGTCACACTGAAATCCAACAACACTGCAGCATTCTCCTTTGCACTTGAGACAATCACATATTTTGGCAGCCCATTGTGGTTTCAAACATTTCAGATGTAATGAACAAAATCAGCTGTTGTCCAAACCCTCTCCCACCCCAAAGCAGCCATGAACAAGGTTTGTTGGTTTGGGGTTTTTCTTTCAGTTTTTTTGGACTGGGCTCTGTGTATCAATTAGAAACAGCTTACAGACTGACTCCACTGTTTGAGAGTTCAGGGGCAGAATACAGCAAATGTGACAACAGTTCAAAAAACAAATGGTTCTAAAGACACATCACCTCCCTCCTGTATCCTCAGACTAGGTAGGAACTTCCTCCTACATTAGCAAGTAATTTGAGATCTGGTAAGAGAAACTAGATGTGTAGTAGGTGTTAATGACCTTTCAAGTGGCAGCTTCAGAGGCCAAGCAACCTCTCCTGCTGTCCTAGTAGAGACTGGACTACCCCTAGTGTGACCTCCTCAGCTGAGCCTTACCTGAGGCCTGTTGACAGGCAAACATATGGAAAATGCCCTGGCAGTTTGATACCTGTCTGCAGAAAACATCTCTGAAAATCCCCAAACACACACACAGACACACAACCACACAGTACAGAGATGAAAGGATGTTATATTTCATTAAACACCTAGGGAGTGTTACAGTGAGCTCCACAAGACTCAGTCACTCCTGGCACTTCTGAATCATTTCTTGTCACCAAAAGCCAGATGAATTTATATTAGAAGAAATCCTTTCTCACACTTTTTAAACAACTTCAATTAAAAGTGACCTCCAGAATCAGCTGATGATTGGTCACATCTGTCAGATGATGAAGATGATTTTACTGATTTTAAGTCTTGAGTTTTGAAAATTTTTGTAGACGAGACCAACCCAGCTGTGATGTCGCTGTAATCTAAACATACCATCAGATACATTTTAGCTGCCTGGACACTGCAGAATTAAAGCCTTAACATTTAGCACAGTCATTTATTTTAAAACATTTACAGTTGTTCCAAGATAAAGGCCAAGAGACATTGTCTGCAGTTGTGGAGTTGCTTTGTAAGTCAGTGTAATGGACAAAAAGCTATTTAATCACTGATTCACAATGGCATGATGAGAACCAGTTCAGTTACTTGCTGGCCTTGAGCATCTTTGTTATCCTTCCACAGGTTCTCCCAACCTGACTATACCAACCTTTTTCCAGTCTCCTCTTCTGATTCATTTCCTGGCAAATCACTGCTGGCAAAGCACGTTAACAGCAGCTTCCCTTGGAGGGAGGAGGATTTCCCAGAAATACCACCACAAGACTGAGAGTTCTTTGATAAAAATGCCCATCTAAACCTGTCCTTTGTCCAGGTTTTGCTTCTAAAAGAACCTCCTTTGTTCCTTAATTAGAAGTGTGCACGTCCCACGAAACAGAGCCATTATTTTATGGCATCTGCACTTTCTTTTCCTAGAACAGGCAATCTCACTGACCTACAGCTGCTGTCCCTTCAACTTCACTCCCATTATGAGGATATAAACTAATCCTGACAGGCCTTCCTGTGGTGCCAGCAATGTTTTGTTACCTGAGCTAAAAAAAAAAAAAAAAGATAAAATCCAAGCCAAAAATATAAATAGTTCATTATAAACACACTGGATGTGTTATAAATCCTTTCCCCCAAAAGCGTGCAGTGCTGAAACATTTCATTAAATCTTTTACACTTTAAACTGTCAAGATTATTCTTTCAAAGCCTCACCATGTGATTTATTCCAACATTTGTTCTGTAGGGCGACACATAAGATTATTTATTTGTGATAAATGAATTAATCCTACAAGTATGAGCTGAATATTCTGTCATGTCTTTCTGCTGGGAGAGCAGTGCAGAAAACAGACAAGCAAAGCACTGAAAAGGTGAAAGATTAATCCCTTGTGTTCGGGTATTCCCTGAAGGACAACAGATCAATTAAGTCGTGTCATGTTTTCACTTCTATTTGCTCAGTCTCATCCAGGTACTCACACAGTGGTTTTGTTTCAGCTACTGAGAAATGGCAAAATGCAGGTCAAAGGTGAAGCTTTAAGGCCAGATATGGAGAGGAAACACATTCTGCAGACTTACACACCAGAAAAACCACCAGCAGCCAGTCTGAAAGGCCTGACAGAGACAGGAGCTGTGCTTACAACTCATTTTCTAAGTTTCCTCATTTCTGTCTCTTCCTTAAGAATCTCTTCCATGATAAAACCTTCATATCCCAAAACCTCAGTTCAATTCTAAAAACTGACTCATTCCTTAATAAGCACTTGTTTTCCCCTGCACATCTTGTCCCCTTCTTGTTCTCCAAATCCCACTGGAGTCTGGGCCTCTGATCTAGGAAAAAAGAATTCTAAGAGGAAAAGCTCTCAGAAGTTTGTCTCTTATGGAAGTTTTCCCTTCTGTTCTATTTTCTCCATAACTTACTGCTTTACTGACCTTTTCTCCACAATAAAGACAGAAAAATTCAGTGTTTCATCAGAACAAGTTTCCTGTCACACCACTGACATTAAGTCACTTCACCTGGGCCTGAACTAAGGCAGAGAATAACTGCAATGGAAATGGTGAAATGAGAATCCCAAACTAACAAATTCCTTTAACTGATGGCATTTCCATAGAATGGAGGAATGCACAGATGGTGGAGAGAAAAAATTCTGAAATATGCCTACCGAGGAACAGAGCTGGAGGTGCCTGACTGATCATAAAACATCTTAATAGCTAAGAGTAGCATTAACCTAAAGAATGTCTGAGAACTTCTGGTGCAAACTGAAGTGGCTTTAATACCCAAAAATGCTGACTGGCTTTAAGGAGGTATGTGGGACAGTCCTTAGCACAGCTGCTGCAGAGACAGGATTCCTGGGTTCTACTTTTGGCTTCTTTCCCAAGACCACCAAACATCCCCCAAACAAAAGCAAACTTGTTATAAACTGAAAAAACACCACCACATTCTGAAGCACAGAATAGCTCCAGGCATCTTTGCTAACAGAAAGTCATGGCATTAGGTTATTTATGTACCATGAGTTAAAAGAAAACAAAAACTTCTTTAGGTGAAAACACTCGCTGGAACACAAAGAAAAACAGTTCTGTTACTGACACATTTTAAAGAAGTTAATATTGTATAAACTCAGTCAATAGCAATAAAATACACAACTAGTCAAACCAGCCAGAAACAACAGTCAAGCAGAAACAAATGAAGATGTTACCTCCATTTCATACATGGGTGGCCCCAGGATATCTTTTAAAGCATGGAAATCAATTAAAATCGGCATTTCAGGTGGCAGAGCCAGGTCAGCTGTGTCACTGATGGATTCTGGTTTTGCATCTTCTGTGACATGCTCTTTGCAATCTAAGAGAAGAAAAACTGATTTAGGATTTGTAACAGTGTTTCTAGACAGAAGAATTTTAAAAAATCATGACAGAGAAAAATAAAATATTCAAAGAAACGCTCAGAAAATTCATTAAAATGTGCTTAAACCATCTTTCACAAAAATCTTGTTACGATAATATGGCATCGCATTTAATTTATAAGCCTAAATATGTTCTAACTGTTCATCAACAAAAATATTAAATCTAGAACACTGACAGAGATGCAACTCATCTGCTTAAATACATTTTAAACTAATTCAAATTGCAAAACACATTAAGTTCATTTAGGACTTTGCACTTTTCATCAGATTTTTGCATAGAAACAGTATTTCAAAGAATCAGAATGGTTTGGGCTGCAAGGGACATTAAAGATCATCTAATTCCAAACCCCTGCCATGGGCAGGGGCACCGTCCACCACACCAGGTTGCTCCAAGCCCCGTCCAACCTGGCCTTGAACACTCCCAGGGCTGGGGCAGCCACAGCTACTCAGGGCAACCTGTGCCAGGGCCTCACTACCTTCAGAACAGTTTCTTCCAGGAGGAGCAAATCATGTACAATGTAGTGTAATACAGAATATGGAGCTGGATGCGGAAATGCTCAAAGTTCAGTAACTACTGTAACTACTGTTCTTTTTACAGACATTTACAACTGTGCTCTCTGTGCTCTCTTTCAGCAAGGATTCAAATGCTTACTGTTTGACACTCAGAATTAAGTTCTGCCATGTAAAGCAGGAGCATTTTGTCCAGATTTACATTACTTTTCCACTATTTACCACTGGCCCATCTGCATAACATCCAGGAACACTTCCTTTCACAGTGTCCAACAAGGACAGCTTAACTTACTGCTCTGGGACTCTCCTTCTTCCCTCCACACCCCACTCCTCGCACACACACCCTCAACAGAAGAAGCTGCCACGTGTAGACCACACAGAAACCAGCTCCCCCAGGAGCCTACGACTCACCCAGCCCCGGTGTGCCACCTCCTTCCAGGCTGTCACAGGGAATCACTGCCCCAGCACAGCAGTGCCCACCCTCCCCACAGCCTGTACAGCACATTTTCTGACATCACACCTCTCACAGTCTCTTATGACTTTTATGGTTTTACTCAATCATAGCATGGTTTGGGTTAGAAGGGGCCTTTAAAGATCATCCAGTCCATAGGCAGGGACACCTTCCACTCAACCAGGCTGCTTAACTCACAAAATTGCCACCTCCTGTTGCTTCAACAGCCAGTTCAGAACACAGCACATACAGTCCACGTTCAGTGGAGAAACCTCAAACCATTTCAGTGTAACAGCTTCATCTGTGGCTTTTGTCTTGAAATACTACACTTACACAGGGCTCTGGTCTTGGTTTTGTTGGATGAGATATTCCTAAGGTATCCTGACCAATAACCAGTAGCAGCAAAATATTCCCCAAAGGTTTTTTTTAAGAAACACCTCCAGGTATGATATACTCTTCAGGAAGGGTATAAAACCATTATAAATATGTAGCTGGAGACTTCTGAATGCAATATACTCAAGTGTCATCTAGATGTGACCACATAATTAAAGCAACAGTTATGGATTCAGAAGTGGGCTCTTCCCTTCCTTCATTTAGAGCACAATTGCATTTCTTACCTATACAATTGTTTTCTTACCAAAACTGCCTTAAAATTTCTGTTTTCTCTACAAATGTGTTTTCTGTACAAAAGTGAACTGCAGTGGGAAGCAAGTAAATATCAAAGTCTCAAACCAGCCTGGTCTCAGACCCAGCCTGCACAGCCTGTTGTTTGCATGACTGAGCTCAAGGACTCAGGAGGTGCCCACTGTGCACTTACTGGACACAGAGGGAGAATGCAAGCAGGGAGTCATTTCCCCAAGGAATTTGATCCAGATGCAAAAGGCTCATTACCATTTTCCTGAGAGCCTGAAGCAATATTTTAGTGAAACACAGAGAGATGAAAAATACTTGGATAAACCAGATGTTTCTACGGTTCTGTGGCAGTTTCACAGCAGTGCCTCCCTGCCACTGAGAAAAGCATCCTGCACATAGTGAAGATATTTCTTCCCACCCCAAACACACAGGCCTAATACATATTTAAAGCATAGTCTGTATTACACAGAAACATATACCAAGCTTCCAGACTCCCGCATCATATTTTGGGAAGTTACCCAAATATGGGTTGCTTCCTTTCTTTGAATTCTCTTAAATTTCAGTTTGAAAAGAAAATTTTGGTTTCTTCCTTCTTTAAAGGAATAAACCATTTTCCTTTACACATTAATGCAAGCACAATAATTGAAGATCCCGGAGTTTAAACAACTACAGAAAACCACAAATCACTGATCTAATCTATTTTCCATAACATGAAGAGGTGTTCTGTGCTGCAAAAGTAAGTCTCAGAATGGATGAACCAGAATGCAAGATACAAACTATCCTGTTATTAATCCTGATTTACGAAGGCCTTTTTACAGCTAATTCTGTGGCAGTGCAATTCTCACTAATGCCTTAATACAGTATGAAGGAAAGCATTTGACATCACTATTACCAGAACAGCAGCAACTCAGCTTTCATTCAGGACTCAAATGTAATAGTTATTATCCAACATCCACTAATCTTTCCATTGTACAACTCGTTGCTCTGTGCATAAATCCCACTCCTTTACTGTAAACACTGCCTTAGTCAGATGGCTCTCCTGTTGTTCCAGCATGTCTCTATATTTTTGTTAAACTACTATTTTTGTACATAATAAAATCATAGACATAAATACTAACAAGTCTAGGAAATGTAACCCTGCATGCTATTCTTGCAACTCAGACTGCCATTTCAACACCACAGATCTTTGAAACCTGAGTAATCTGATACACAATTCATATTTCAAAATAAAATCAAGTTTAAAAACAGCTGCTTTTGTTCTATACCAAGATTTTACTGTCTAACAAACACAACTGTTCCTGTTTCACCTAACTCTGCATATGCAGCTGAAGAGACAGAGTTCCCATAAACAAACCTGTAGGGAATTTGAGGCCACCTGCCCTATAAAAGAATCAGAAACTCTTCCTTTGAGTTTATCTAATCCAATTAGTAGATTCCATTTTATAATCTGTAACAATAACAAACTCCAAAATTTTCCTAAAAATATTAACCTGAACTCTGACATTATCTACTTTTATATAAAAGCATACAGTGATGTCCCAAAATATAATTACAAACACTAATACTTTCTTTGAAGGAAAAAAACATCTTGTTTTATCATCTTTGACCAAGTGCTGACTGTGAAGAATCCATAAAGACACAAGCAATTAGGATTTCCATTAACAATGACAAATGCATGTTCCCTACCTACGCATAGCCATAAACCACAGAACAAGTTAAATGACACATTTATCTAAACCAAGACAGTTAAATTCGTTTCCAGAAACAGAACAAGCTTAATCATCTTACATTTTGAAGTAAGTTGGAAAAATAAGCTAAAAAGTCAAAGAAGTGCCCTTAACACAGCTCTAAACTGCACTAGAGGAACCACCTGCTGATCTGCTATTACATGACTGCTTAAGCAAAGGCAGTATGGTGCTGAGTTGTTTCAACATCTAAAAATTGTAAAAACGAAAAATAAACAGTAACAAACCAACACAGAGCTTTCCCAAAGCAACAAAAAAAAAAGTTCAAAAAACAACCAACCAAAAAAAAGAAAATTATTGTCAAATTTTCCAAGCAGAATCTGCAGCTACTCAAAGATCACGACAATGTCCCTCAGGAATCTGCCTTTGGAAGTTCCCAAAATAAAACAAAATCTCGCATGTAAATACTGGATTTGTAAGAAAATGGACTCAAAAGAAAACATCCAATGAACTACTAGGAATTCCATGGCACAAAGACTTAAAAATTTAAGACTGCTACAGATGTAATGGAAATGAGAGAATGCAAGAGTCTAAAACCTCCTCCACGTGTAGCAATTTCTCATCTTGTCGTAAAATATATTTAAATTAAGCACCAGCAACACATAAGTCTCAAACCCAAAGATTTCCAGCCATACTTACTGACCAAGAGAGAACAATTATAATAACAACAGCCTAACATTTTAGAGCAGTTTTTAATGTAACACATTCTGATTTGCTGAATTGCTATGAAGAGGAATGAGAAAGAACATCAGAATGACAGAAAAGGTTTCAAGCTTGAGGGCAATTAAAGGGAAAATAACATGTTCTTTCTTTCTCATCTGACTTAGCAGCAGATGCTTCAGCACACAATAGACAGACCCAAGATTCTTTCAGCCCCTCCAAACTAACAAACTCCCCAAACCTGCATTTAGGTAGGAAAGGATAGGATTGCTCTTGCTGACAATGGCTCACACTCAAAGCCAGGCATAACATGAAACTGCGTCCTAAAAGCAACATTCCAATGTCCAACTTAAACCTTAAAATATGTTCACCATATTTTTGGGAAGCATTATTTCCATCGGATTTTCTTTAGGAAGGGAGCACCTTCCTGGGACCCCAATCCTCTAAAACTTACTTATACACCTAAATTTAATGCTCTGTGTATTTTTCCCCACAGGATCAGAAAAGGTCTCTTTTCATGCAATAACTGCATTCCAACAATTGTGATCTCGAATAACAACGTCTACTTGAAGCACTTGAATTTGGGGTGTTCATGCAGGAATGCTCAGATAAATTAACATGGAAAACATGGGAAAAAAATTGTTTGTACATAAACCCAAACTTTTCATAACATTTACGCCCTTTTGCCCGCAATGGGAAAGTCAGTCCAAGCAATCTTTAGGAAGAGCCCTGTATTGCAGCCTGCAGAGCTTAGTAAGGCCAGCAGAGCTGAGCTCAGACTGCAGCACCTGCAGTCCCACCACCGTGGGATTGATGCTCACCAGATTTCATACACCACTTTCTCAGTGCTACAGGAGATCCTGTGCGGCTCAAAGGGCTGAGGTTTGGCTAGAACATAGAACAGGTCACTTTTTGCAAGAGCAGTGGTGTCAGCACAGCTATATTAGGGCCCTCACACACACTAAAAACAAGCAAATCCCTCTCACAATGCACAGTGTTTTGTGATTAAATGCACCATGCCCAAGCTGAGAGATGGAGGACACTTCACGTGTCAGTTCACATTGACCACTTGAGTCAAACTTGCATTTAAATTCAAAAGCAAGTGTTGTTTCATCCACAAGGAGTAGAACAAACTGCACTGTTACTACTGGGTTATGGAAATAATTAAGTATTTTCAAAGCCTTAGTTTCAGCATATATAGAATCCTCATTTAACCACTTTTAGTTATTAAATATTACCTGTCCTAAATCTCCTTTTAGGTCTGAATTAGACAAATCATTTTTCACTCTGGGTTTCAACTGCTGTATCATGATATGATGGCTTAGTGCACAGTTGCTGCATTGTATTCTCAAGGCAGTTGCACTAAAATAGGAAGGAGAGTTTCACATATTTTTGTGACTACTAGAATTTCGTCTACTGTCAAAAGACTCGAGGAGTGTCTCATAAATCTTAGATAGTGTTGCAGTGAAATATCAGATGGTGTTACTGTACACAAGGATGACTCCCTGGAGAGGCTGAAAAATGACTCCCTTTGCCTTTGCTGAAGTTCATGTACAAACCCAAGGACTGACGCAAACCAACACTGCTCCACTTGCCAACTTCACAAAGCTCAGGAGTCAAAGGAGCAGGAAGGCAAGACAAAGCTGCCACTGTGCTTCAGTCATGCATTTTTGGGAAGTGCTAAACACAGCTTGACAGAGCATCTCCCAGCATCAGCTCTGCTATGGCAGGTACCCTCCATTTTTAGAGCCCGCTATCAAACAGTGTCAAAAGCCTGATGTTTACAAAGCCTTGCAAACAGCTGCTCCTCTTGGAGTTAATAATCTGACAATCAGTATGATGATGGGAATTTTGTGATTCTCCTACCTAATGCCTTTTAGCTTTTACTCCAACCCACAAGCCACAAGGCACTCAGCTAAATAAGCCCAACAGGCACCATGTTACTATTTGGATATGCTATGAACCAGACACAAATGCTTTAGCAAGCGAGGCAAGGCTGGAGCTTGCCCTCTCCTAGTCCTAACTCAGGATATATCAATGCACTAACTGTAGGCTCAATCCCACATCAGTAATTGACAAATGTGTAAGGCAAAAATGAATTACAGGTCTTCTTCTACAGATAGAGGAAAAAAAATTCAAGAAATACTTCTAAATGAAACTATTAAGAGACAACAACTTGATTAACTATTCTTCCAGAGTCATTCATTATACAAAATAAAAATTCATCATCAAGATGCACAACTGCACAAACATCCGCTAATCAACAGGAGAAAAAAATGCCAAAGAAATAAATTTAGGCTACAAATCCCACTATTTGCATCTACTTGCAAGTATTTGGAGATATTTACAAGCTTTGTTTTGAATACTTGGTTGTTTCCAACAGATAGAATGAAAACTAAACAAAAATATTTTTAAAAAGGATCCTACTGTCATATACTCCCAGCAAGTGACACAGTCTGCTAAAAATACAGCAGGGTATAAGCACATTATTAGTACAAAACAAAACACACTTTGCAGACTGCACCATTCTATACAAGTCTTCATAATACACCACAGTTAAACGATAGAGCCACCTGTCCCTTGGACTCCCTTTTATTAAATACCACCTTTTTCTTACCAACAGTTTCCACACCAGAAGTACACAGGCAACTCTCCACAGCTCATTTCTTCTGGGCTTACTCTAAACTCTGTGTCAACCGAAAGCACTAACATTTTGCCATCTTTTGAAGCACTTAGATTGCTATTTTCATTTAGCCTCGGTAAGTTGCAAGTCCAGTACTAATTTTAACAGTGTATAATTTTAAGACTGTAAATACCTAAGTTGCAAGTACAGTGCTAATTTTAACGTGGTAAATACCTCTCTTGCTGGATTGAGATGTCTAATACAGTTCCTTTTTGTTATTTGCCTTAATAATGAAGTGTTTCTTCTTATAGTACCATGAGTTGCGCTCTGAACCTACCTTTCATTTATTTTATCAGAGGGCTTGAAGAGCAGAATGACATTTCTTTTTATTCAGCAATTGCATTAAACCTTTGAAGCACATTTTAGACACAGCTGACCTTCAATACAAAGAAATACTTTAAAAACATGACTTGTCAGAATTGCTATCAAAAAAGTGAAGTAGCAAAGACCCTGATGGTGCTTGCAAGCCTGGCCACCACAGCACAAAGGCTCAGTGTTCGGGTTCAAGAGCAAGTCCAGGTATCCCAGAAGCATCGACAAACTCAGTGTTTGTCTTCAGAACAGTCCATCACAGAGGAGAGAAGGTGCACATAATATAAATGGAAAGCATTAATAAATACATCTTAAAAGCTCTTCTTTTAATGTAGGTGAAATTATTTAAACTGCAGGATCATTCACACATTCAGAGTCACTGCTACTGTGAGAGTTCACTGTTATTAAGCCAAACATTCAGAGAAAACTGAGCTGAATCCGCTTAAGCAAACACGGCCAAAAATCAATCTTTTGATATTACAGCTTCCACAGACACTGTGATGACCTCAGAAAACTCAACAAGGTAAAAGAAGATTCAATTTTCAGAAGGGAAATACTGAGCTAGGAAAAAAAGACAAGGTAAAGCTGACAGACCATCAAGAAAACAGATTTTCAGAGAGAGATTACTGAAGTTTTTACTGCGGGTAAAACTCTTCTTCAAATACCCCTCTAATTAATACCACTGCTTGTACAAATATTGATTATATTTCCTCCCCTGGGATTTACTCTCTAAAAGGGGTGGGCACCATTCAGACCTGTACACTGCCTTTTCTGAAAGGAACAGATAATGAGTCTCCTTATTTGTCCTGCTCTAATCTAGACCAGAACTCTTCCAGCTGTACAGATGTTAAAATCTATAGGTTTTTTTCACATCAACTAAATTGGAAAGTATTTCACAACATCCCACCAAGAGGGAGGGTCCTGTTTAGTATTTTAAGTTTGTGAATATCCTGGAGCAAAAGTCATCAGCCATTCTGCAGTTTTGGCTTTCCAGGATCCTCTGACACACAATTGTTCTCCAACAGACTGGAAGGACTTCTTGTCTGAAAGTGTCACCTGAATTCATTTCAGTCCTTAAAAAACAAATGAAGCATCCAACACCCTGCTTGCCAGGTTTTATTAGACTAAGGGCTACCCACATTTTAGAAGTCCAACTTCAGGTTTGGATTTTGTCCTTTCACGTTTCACATCTACCTTACGCTGAGGGCTCCTGCAGACACCCAGTGCTCAATGAGCACTCTGAAGCTCCAACAGAAAACTGCTGTGCACAGTGACATCCTCCACCAGCAACTGGCCGAACAACAGCACCACCATCTACACTCTCCATGGTATCTCTCACCAGACACAGCGTGGATGTTCATTTATTAAAGAGAACACTCCAGTGGGGATGAAAAAGGGAGCATCACCACCTGCGTGTTGTGCGTGAACTGGATTATGGGCCTGACTTCTCCCTTCCCCCCTTCTATCTCAACGCAAGAAAGGGCTCTGCCTTTTCTGGTGGAGCAGTGACCTGGGTATTTGTACTGTTTGAGAATTTTATGTTTATTTTTCATTCAGTCTGTTGGATGACTGGGAATGATAAAACACCGTATACATGGAAAACAACAACAGACTTACTGATGTCCAGAAGTTACCAAAGCTCCAAGGGTTCAAATAAGTGTAGTCCTAAAAGGCACATAAAAAGAGCCTCTAAACCTTCCTAATTTCAAAGCTCTTCAAGCAGATAATTATTTCAGAGTACAAAATAATGGGATTGAGTTCTGAGCCAGTAGAGCATGCACAGTACAGTTAAAGAACCTCTTTAAATACAATAACTAAGTTTAACTTAGTTTTTCATTTAAGAAAATAAATGGAAGATTTGCATAAAAAAGCAAAAATATACACAAATCATAACTGCATCCCTAAGATATCAAACAGATCCATTGTACTTCTCAATTACCAACTTGGCAGGCTGAAATTATGTCCCAAGTCACAGTTCAGCACTACTTGAACCATGCACAATAATAATGTCACACTATCCTCAATGCTTTTGAAAACAGCCCTTAAAGAAGCATAAAAGAGGAGAAAAAGTTGCTAAATTAGCTTCCTAGTGACTACATTAGAAGTTCCCTTTTTAATAAACCATGCAAAAGATACACACCTTCTCCTTCCCCCACTTCAGCACGATCTGGCTTTGTCTCTTTGTGCTGTCCCTCTGCCACCTTCACTGCCACTGCCCTGCAAATGGCTCCCAGCTTCCGATCCAGAGCCCGCACTCCGGCCTCCCTGGTGTACCTGGGGGAGAGACAACTGGCTTACTGCTGGGCATTCTCTGGAAGAGAGTTCTCTGCAATGCAAACACACTTTCTTATTAAAAACACAGCTAAATAAAATGAGATGTGAAAGGCAGTGAAACCTTGGACTGCTCTAACAAACAAGAAAAAAAAATCATTTGTTTTTATCCAAATAATTGTGGTTGCCTATGAAATTGTAGAGAAAGATAAACTACTGAGTGGGAAGACGACATGACTAACACCTGGTGTTAAACCTTCATGAAATTCTAAACAATGTTTCAATAGCACTGAGCTCTTCTCAGATGCATAAAAATTAAAAGGAAGAACTATTTTAAAACTTCAAACTTTTTTGAAAGTTGAGGAACTGACTGTAAAAGAATATTTTCTTATAGTCTGTAAATTAAAAAGAAGCACCAGACAATAGCACTAAACAAAGTAGCCAAAATGCTGTTACTGGTCACAGAAGACTTCAATTCACTGAATCTTGATCCTTTTTCCATTGAAAATGAGCTAGTTTCAAGTTCAAAAGATGTTCTGATCAATGTACGTGCTCTCACGTCCAACAAAAAAATAGTTCTAATGAATACAAGCTATTTTAAAACCCACATTTTAATTTGTTTAACCTAATTCCAAATTTTAAACAAATGCGGCCCATCCAGTCACAAGGAAAAAAAGGTAATTTCCTTTTTTTTTTATGAAAACGATAGAAATATAACTTTGTTCTTTAAAATAAATGTTGTCTGCTGTCAGACCTTGGCTTCACACACTGCAGCAACACTGGCCTCAAGTGGTCCTCTTTATTCATAGGGCCTTGCCAATGGTGTCAACACAAATAATTGTAGCCACACTCGGAGAGCAAGAGCAAGGAATTCTCTACAGAAGGAAGGATGATTCACTTTACACAGCAGAGTGAGACAAAGCTAAGGAAAAAGCAATTCCATAATTTACCAACTGGTGAACTTCTGAAGCTATTAAGGACAATAGATTTTAAGACATGTTTTGTGTTATCACACTATAAATTGATTTACTAGTTACAAAAAAAAAAGTTATTTAAACAGAAAGCAACGAACAGACTTACCTGGTAATTATATCCAAAGTGGTTACTTGGGGAATCTGAATTTGCTGTGGAGTCAGGCCATGTTGTTCAAGCTGTTTAGGAATCAAGTGTCTATGTGCAATTTCAATTTTTTCTTCTTGTGTGTATCCTTCAAAGAAAAAGCATGTATTTATTAATCTTTTTGCTTATACACTACAATATAATCAAATTTCTTACCTTTTATAATTCTATCTGATTGAATTTAACAAAAACCACCCCCAGCTATAACTTAAAAGGTTGTTGGTATGACCCTTTATGGTGATTCATAACTTCATGTGAACAAGAACAGAATTTTAGTGTTTCAAAGACCCTTTTCTTCATTGGAATCTTAAAAAGATGCATCAACCAACAGACTATTAGAATACAAACAAATCAGTGAATGAAAATATCATTTCAGAATGTATCAATGTATCACCACAGACCTGGCACTGAATTTTCCTAAGTGCAATGCTAAGTGTCATTCTCATGACAGAGCCCATCACAGAGGCATCCTCCCAAGTCTCTTTTAATGATTCTGGCCATGCACTCCACATTCCTGGCAGGCTTTCCTTAAGGAACTGCCCTTCATTTCAGGAAAAACACCCTGAACTTGTTTAGGGATTTGCAATAGTCACTTTAATGAAAACACTGCAGAGTTACCTGGAACTTGGATAATTTCCATTCTGTCCAGCAGAGCAGGTGGGATTGTAGCTGTAGTGTTGGCTGTAGCTATAAAAAGGACTTGGGACAGATCAAAGGCTACATTTAAGTAGTGATCGGTGAAACTGTGATTTTGTTCTGGATCCAACACCTTGACAAGAGTGAACACAAAAGAGATGCAATTGCTCAATTAGAAGTAAAAAAAATATGTGCATATTTATTATATTCCATTTGGATCCGTCAAATCCGACTTTACATTCATAGAATATGTTATGAGCATCACTAAACCCTGGCCTTGCTCGGATGAGTCTGTGACTACATCTCCCACCACACACAAAACAAAAGAAGTAATTTCCCCATTAGTTGTTTCTGCCCTCTCCAAAGGTGGCTGCAGCATTGCTCCAGCCCTCCAGTACCTCCCATAAGCTCCATCTCCATGACCTTGTACTCATGGCAGAGAATGGCCCTTCAAGGACTCCCACAGTACCCTTGGAAAAGCAGCTCATGTGGCCCCATGGAATAAGTAGAATTCTCTCAAGTAATCCCTGACTCCAATCTTCATTTGCTGCTGGTAGCTCTTCTTACTCTCAGCACACCAACCTGTGAGACCTCCCCGTGGATACCACAATCCCAGCCCTTTCTGCTGTCCCTAAATCTCCTGCCCTGCTCATTCAGCTTTGGCCAGCCTTTTACTAATGGAGGAGTACAAGGTCTCCTCCTTGCCCATGACATCCCATGCGAGTCTCGACCCTTGGGGAGCCCTGGCTTTCCTAACACAATCTTTGCATTTTTCTTTTTCCCCCCTCCAAAAAAATCAGAGACAAAATCAAACAAGCACAGCAGAATAACAACACACAGTCCAACCAACCTCAAAAATTTACTGAACAAGTAGAACTATGGCTTAAATAACTGTGTTGTCTTCCCAGTGCTGTTAGTATTTATTTATGTGTGCTAATGCAACACTTGTGTATATTCAAGCTATTACTTGAATACGCTGTTTTTTCACATCAGGTGACAAATATTCAATATATATGTGGATCACAAGGGTACTAAGACGCTGTTCTGTGTTTTTGTAACAGTGTTAGAAAAGGGAAATCCATTGTATATAGCAATGTTCTCTTGGTTTCTGTATCACCTATGAACCACCTTCACAACCCCTTGTCACACTTACTCCTTTCCAAATGATGAATTATCAGTGCTACACGAACATGAATAATTCTCATGTTACAAATAACAGGACCTATGCATCTCCTGAGAAATAGCACACCACTGTCAAAATAATTTATCTGCCTACACCCAAATGAATGCACACGACTTAAATTATAGACAAGAATAGTGTTGATAATGAAAAAAAACCCTGAATTTGATCTTAGATGGTCATAAAGAAAACAACTCTGAATTTTCATTACTCTTAAATTCTGTTCAGGCTTTGAAAACTGAAAAAAAAAATCTTTAGAACAGAATTACAATCAGAACAAACCAGGAAAATACTGTTTTTACAGAATGCCAGAAACACAGCAGAGTTTCTTAAAAAACAGAATAAATTCTGGTTTCATTTTGAAGTACTGCTCAGATTTAAGAGCAATATTTAGAAATGTATTGCAACTGTAATAAAACACAAGCTACACATTCCCCCTAATAGTGAAATCTTAAAACACACCAAAGCATATGCCTAAATTCTAAAACTAAGGCTGCAACTCAGTGAATGCCATTGTTCATGGGCTATAAGCTATTCAAAAGCTTTTCCTACACTCTTCAGCAAGCAGCTGCTGTCATTTACTCCCTTCTTTACCAATGCAGGCAAAGGCCTTGAAGTATCCTGACAAGCCAAGCACACTGATGCATAATTCACTCAGTTATAGATGTCCCTTACCTCAACCAGCCCTACAGTCCAGCCCTAAAATATAGGGAGACACAACAACAGGCAGTGAATCCAAGCACAGCACCTGCAAACTGTTTTCAAAGAAAGCAGATCTGTAGCAAATATCAGTTGCCCATTCAAAGCATACTCTTGTAAATTTTTCAAAACTGATTTAAGCAGCAAATCCTAATTCAGTTTACCCCCCCCTTTTTAACACCGATAACAGCATTTCCACAGAATTGCAGTCTATTAGCTGAAGTATTTGCAACTACTTTCAAAACTGATGAAAAACAATGTATTCTGACAGACCAAACTGGTATTTTGCCACATTAATTCACAGGCATGTTTCTCTCTTTCTCCTTCTAGTCTGCAACTAGAAATCCTTATGAATCCTACTAAATGCCAAGCTGGTGATTATAATATTATGTACAAAGATACACAAAATACTGATGCTGTATTCATGTGCAAACAATACTATCCAATAGAGGTAAATGAAACTGTAATCCAAGCCAACTCAGATAATATCTAAAAATGTGAATTATCTGAGATTTTTTAATAACAACTAGAGTTTCTCTGGACTCATATTTCTTTGTCATGGTAACTATTTCTTAGAATAAGCCATAAAACAGTATCACGCCTATGCATTTCAAACAGATTTTCCAAAACAAATAGAACTGTTCTTCAGTGATATCTGTGCTAAAGTTCAAGTTCAAAAGTTTTCAAAGATATTCAACTAATACAAAAATATTAAGTACAAAAAGAACATTGAGTGCACAAAACTTCTTGGCTAATTTACGGCCAACAGCTCACATGCACACAAAGGCTTCTCTGTAACAGCTTTTTATTACCACAAAATCCAGAATAAGTTCCACGAACATTTAATTGCCTGGCTCTGCTCCTGGTCTAATTTCCCTGCATACAAATAGTCACTATCAGGCACTTGGACCCATTTCTGTTTTCTTCTGTTTTTTAACAGAGGTCATCTAAATTTAGACTAAAATATTCCCTTGTTAATGAACAGTAACTGGAAATAGGAAGACATTCTGTCTTGCTTAAGAAACAATTCTGCAGAAGTATTAGAACCAAACACATATCCGGCAATTATCAAACATCAAGCTTTGCTTCCAAGCTCACAAGGTTATGGCAATTTTCTCCTTGAATATATCCCATTGTAGACAGCGATGATTTAACACACCTACACATCAGGGAAAAAAGGATGTGCCTTTTATACTTAATGATGGCACTTACCAAACAACAAGCAGCAGTGTGGAAAACAAATGTACCAGTTAGGTGACCACCAACTACTGTTTGCTCTCCTACATAATAGCCACCTTTGCTTGTTCCAGATGGACTTCCCAACAACGTCAACCACAAAAAGCAGATGAAAATTAAGCTATTATGTCCAGACATGAGTTCTCCATTAGAAGAGGTAAAGCACCTGCTTCAGGATGTTTAGCCAGCAGTAGAGGGATATACAGATCTCACAGGGGAGCAGCCCAGACATGGTTAATAGAGCAATTACTTCTCCAGATGCAACTAATGGTCAATTAGCAACGGCTTACATAGAGATTGCAGCCCAGGCAGACAGTTGGAAGCAAACCTGATGAGTCTCAGCTGGAAAAATCCATGGCAGGAGCTGAGCTGAATATCACTGAGAATGTGGGTTTCAAATACGGAAAACAGAAACATCTCAAAGCAGCAACAAAGCATCCAAGAGTCAAACACAACTAATTAAAAAAGAAAGAAATTTCATTTGCCCTCATGAACTTGACACGATAAAAGAAGAATACCATTGTTCTGTACTGCAGGACAGGGAAGGAAAATAAATTAGAAGCAGCAGCAAAGGTTGAATAAAATTAACAATATTAATGTACAGATCTAGATTCATGATGGGAACATTCTTTCCAAGAAAAGCCCAATCACTGTGGCGTTAGCGATTTTCACTGCCTTGCAAACAACAGCCAGCTAACTAATAAAATTTGATTTTCAGGTATATTTATCCATGCATTGACTGGACTTAGGAGAGCTTAGTTCAAACATCTAGAGGACAAATGATAGAATATCAGCAAACCTGGACACAGAGCTCATTACCATTAACAGCAAGGAGTAAATAAAATCCCATAAGTGAAAAGTAGAAGGAAAACACCTGTATTTGTTACACTCTCCTCCTTGTTTTCCTTGCATTTTGAGGCTTTTCACGCACTACTACACGTTTGAGAAATACACAGGTAAAGGACCATAACTGTCACTTTTAAAAGCTGAAGAAGTGAAGCCATGCCATCTTCTAGCACATTTAAATTACTACTAGTTCATGTTAACATGCAAAGATCAAAACAGAGCTCTCAAACCACAGCCTGCTCATACACTGATTTTCAAAGAACTAGTTGGCCTTGTCAAAACAGTAATTTTACAGTCTAGCAGGAAGAAAATAATGACGTTTGTAGAATGCCAATTGACATTTCATTTGCAGAATGTCATACACCATCCAGATGAGCTCATGACACCTTAAGTAGCATTTTTCATATTTAAATCACTGCATTAAGTGCTGCCAGTCAAAAGAGTTATTAGAATTACTCTGGGCGAATATTATCAGAACCACTTTCATCCCCACCTACCAAAGTTATCACACCTTAAGTCTGACAACTGAGATGCTTCTGGGATATCATGTCATACTCCAGAAAACAGAAGTCAGAAAGAAGGTTCTGACAACTCATTACTGCTTTCAGCTACATGATAAATGAAGAATGCAAGGCACAGGTCTCAATTCATCTTCTTCATAATCACTCCAGTTTTAGCCTCCTGAAAACTTAACAACTAACCTAATTAGTAACATCTCAGCACTTGATGGGATTTACAAAATATTCCAACGGTATCTCATTCACCAGTCGTTAATTGGATCTCCTGGATTTTACTTGTGTCTTTAAGCAAGTCAACTTTAAAACCTCTAAAACTTTTGTAAGAAAATAATTGTATCGTGTAATTCAAAATTAGATACATTTATATCTTAGTCCAAATCCCAGAATTTCAGAAAAAATGCACTCATGGAAAAAGTGACTCTCATGGAAAGTTAACACTCACGACACCATGATCAGTCAAGGAGTAGGGGATCTATGACTTAAAGGCAAAATTTAAGTTTACAATGTTAATTACAACACTAATTAAAGAAATGCTCCTAAAAGAACATGCAACTAGTACAGGTAGTCCACTGGATAAAATGCTTAGCTTCAGTACAAGCTGGTACCATCAAAAGCTTCAAAAATATATTAAAATTGTTCCAAGAAAGAAAAGGAAAACTTGAAAAAGCCTAGCTGCTGTCTGGCTGCTCTGTACTTATTTCTTAGCTAACAACATTTGGTCATTAAAAACCAATGTCCTGAAGTCCCCCAAGTAACTCAGGTTTAAGGGTTGAACAGCATTTAAATATACCAAACATCCCAAAATCCATCCTTGTGTTTAAGTACAGCTCAGTGAGATTTATGGTGTCTTATTTAGCACTTGCATTGTGCCCAAGTAATTGGCAGAAACCAAACGATGTCAGAACTCAGTAGCTGATATTTGAATAACAATGCTGACACTTTGTGCAGCGAATCTTCCGAGTCCAGTATTTTAATTCTTTTTTTTTTTAAATACAAATGAAGCAATGCTTGCAATTCAACATCTCTTACCTCGAGCAAGGCTGCTGCAGGATCCCCCTGCAAGCTCTTGGCCAGTTTATCAACCTCATCCAGCAGGAACACGGGGTTGTTCACCCCCACAGTCTTGAGGCCGTTGATGATCCTGCCGGGCATGCTGCCCACGTAGGTGCGCCTGGGGGAGAGAAATGCAGGGGGAAACAGGGCTGAGCTGGGTGACAGGGCAGGAACAGCACAGGAGACAAAGCTCAAATGAAAATACCAGAACAAGCAGGATTGTAACAACTCCTGCTTATTTTGCAAAACTTTTTGGAACCAGTTGATAAAAATATGCAATATACAACTGAACTCATACAGGCAATTGTAGCAGCAGATGAAAGTTTGAGTTCCACGGGGCACTAGTTGGTCTGGAAAGATAACCATATGCATTAAAGTATATCCAAACTTCATGGCTTGCAAGCATTTTGCATGTTCCAGTACAGGCATCCTTGTACCAGAGGAACAAGCCAAAGCAGATTTGGGAACCTCACTAATACTAGTACTTTCATAATTACAATACTGGGATTTTATTACCACAACAGAGTTCAAACAGCACGTTACAAATCAGGGCAAAATTCCAATTATGCTGAACTGTCAATGTCCCCTGAATATACAGCATGCTTTAATAAATACTCAGCGAAAATAACTGTATTTACTATGTCATTTCAGTATAAAAAGTTAAACAGTGCAATTTAGCAAAAAAAATTAAAAGTTTGAATTTACTCAGCAAAATCAGTAAAAACTTTTTTCCACAACACAACACAGAGCAACTACATTTTATGTGCATATATCCCCTGTGTGCTGCATTTATCGCAGCCTTTTCTGCTTGTGCCATAACTACTCCAAATACTCTAATTAAGAGTATGAAATTCTGGTCACTCAAGAAGAAAGAGGTACATTAAGTGCTCAATAACTGGATCTATCTCATGACCCTCACAGAGCAGACAAGCAGAACAGGCCTGCTTTGCCATATGATCTGTTTTACTACAGTCCAAAATAAACAGGATGACATTTACAAAGATGAAACCAAAAATACCATGGGAGTAATTTCAAAAGATACCAGAGTCAACTTTAAATATTAAAAAAATCCCTAACAAAACCAGAACCCAAACCACACAGCAATGGTCTTAGTTCCATGTAACATTTAACCACTGAGTAAACAAACTGCAGTTACTGTATTTAATTCTAGATCTGAGCAAAAATAAAAGTTTTTAAGACCTTCTAAATAGCCAGCAACGCAAGAGAAATTCAGTTTGCCTCTTTCCACCTTCATGAGGCAGCTGCTAAAGGCTGAAGCAGCCAGCATGCAATGGTTTAGCACTTTTGTGGGTAGTCTTACTCTGCAGCATAGAGTGGATTCCTCTCACTGAGGATTGCTCTGTGTGACAGGTATTACAGATCAAGACTCTGCATGGGGGACCTATTACACCACCTCCTCCTCCATCTGCACAAGGACAACCTTGCCAAAGGAATGGAAGATTCTATAAAATGCAATCAGAAAATTACTAGACTGGAGTAAAGCTGAAGTTCACAGAAATCAATCATTTACCAGTGCAACCAAATTAATCATTCTAGCAATCTGGGCATTTCTTTGGGGTTTTGGGTTTTGTCCTTGTTATGAGGTGGTTTTTTTTGGTTTTGAGTTTTGTTTGCTGGTGGTGGTTTTGTTCTTGTCTGGGCTGTTTTTAACAAAAGGTGATCACTGCACTAGAGAATAATTTTATAAGCTTGAGAGCCAATGCAGCCTGACTGTTTCTAATATTCCGTTTATGCCTGTAATAGGATAACATAATTAGGTAAGCATCAAACATTCTTCTTTCTTACTTGGTACATTGTTCTCAAGTGCATACTTGAAGACATTACACCTTTTTAATGCATGTTTGTGTTTTTATATACATGAAGTTCTACCTGATCCTTTTAAATTCCATAAAATTTTGAGCTATCCATGCCTCATCTAGTTTTAAGAAACAGATTTGGTTTATGAACTAAATGAAGGCAAACAGGTATTAACAGTCTAAATCTAGGACACATCTTCAGTATTAGAGATGGACCAATACCTATTTTATTATACTATTAAACAAAGACTGAAGATCTCCAAGGTTATTATGGAACACATCTCAACAAAACAGGACTTAGTAAAACAGGCCCTGCAAGTATTTACGTATAAACCCACAAGAATATATTAAAATTACAAGCATATATGGCCATTTATGTGTCTGGATATCAACCTTTGCCTTGTAACTTGTAAAACTGAATACTGCAGTTTTGTGAACACCAGCCACGGAATGTAATGTTATTCTTTATTTCATTGCTTTTTCTAGGGTTGAAAAGAGAAGAATGATGATATAACATAGCTTGGCTCATTTTTTGATGCAGTTTCTTTCCATGCATCAAACCTAAAAGGACAGTCAGCTGTTCCCCACTCAAAACAGGAAGTACAGACCAAGTTTTCTGGTTATCTCACTTCTGTAGCAACACTTGGAAAAACCCCTTAAGAGCTCATGCCACAAAAGTTCTGTAATTTAGTACTCTTTTTATTTATTTTTAAAATCAGTGAAAAGTTAAATAAGACACTAGAATTGCACAGCATATCATTTGGAACTATATAACCTAGAAAATGCAAGAAAACCAGGTGGGAAATCTAACCTTCTTGGTTCTCCCAGTATAAACTGGGAATGTATACAAACTGGAACTCTTAGAGCAGTGGTACCGTTATTGATAGAAACATGACTCACTTTCTTCATGCTGATCTGCAGACAAATAGTTTTAAATAATTTTTAACTGCAGATAGAAAAGGATAACAGAGTTAGTGCCACCAAAGAGGTTATTTCTGAACTTGGTTGCACAAGGTCACAGCTTTTTTGCAAGGCCAGAGGTTGCACCTACTATAACAAAGCTGTTCCTCTCGTGGCCAAAACTGCCCTGAGGTTTGGTTTTTTTCTAGGGCAACAAGGCCTGTGCAGGGACCTTCTGCCAGCACAGTTGCACTGGTGAGGAACCAGTGCAGGGAAGTGGTGAAGAATCACCTCTCCTCACACTGGGACACCTCAGCAAGTCTTCAGCAAAGGCCTAAGCCAGAATTAAACTGTCCAAACTTCTAGAAACTGAAAAGCAATGGTAACAGAAGAAAGAGCTTCACATGAACGTGAGAAAGAGCTTCACATTTACCTCACCAGCACCACTATAAATAAATGGCACAATTACACCTTTCCTTCTCGAAAACAGAAAACCACACACACAACAGATAAGCTCATATAGTTCCTATATAACACAAAATATCAGTATTGAGGAGACTTTAAATGCAGTGAGCTTCTTGCAAAAAAAGTTCCAAGTCATTCTTCAGGGTGGTTTGTTTTCTTTTTGTTGTTTTTTTTTAATACAAGTAAACAACAAATATAAACCAGAAAAATTTAACATATGGTATAGATGGGTGGTAAACACAAACAACAGCCGAAAAATGTCTCATAAAACAGTTCTGGTTTTGTACCAAGATGATGATTTCATTTTGGGAATGCAGAACAGTAGTTGCTGTTCTTCCCCCAATCACAAAAGAAGTCACTAACCCCAGCTGCAGGCACGTGACCACACTCAAATGGCAAAACCTGGGCGTTTCCAATTTCCCTATTTCCACCTCCGGGCAGCAGCACAGTGACAACACACGCCCCACCCTACTGTTCTCTAAAACATCTGATTTTGGCTGCTGAACCTCTCAGTCTGCACCTTTCTCTTTCAACAGTAACGAGCAGCCCAAGTGAATGCTATTTCAGGCACTGTTGGCTTGGAAGTCAAACCGAAACACAGTTCCTTTTTAATGTTCTAGTACATTTAGTCCATGTTTTTCAATGTAGGTACATACAGTATCATTCTTCTGCAATGGTAATGGAATCCTGAACTTAAGCCCCAAAGCCTAATAAGGAGCTTTTAGGAGAAAAAGAATGTCTCCTAACATGTAATATTAGAAAATCAGCCTACCAAACAGTAAAACTCGGAACACAGCAGCCTCTGTCTCAGAATACAACAGCCTATGTCTCCTCCACGTTTAGGACACCTCTGTAATTCCTCTCTCCGACTGCCACCAGATGCACAATATGGATTCACTTGACTAGGAATAACTTGAAGGATTTATTCATGCAAAAGGACATTACAGAGGTCTACAGAAAAGCTGTAGTTTTTATCTGATTAAATATTATTCTGAGAAGCAGAAAAAAAAGGAATTTAAAAACCAGTACGCAACAGCTGATTTTAACTACAAAAAACACTTGAAAAAGCAGTGGGCTACAAGGGATTCCTGGTACCAACTGCTCTAAAGTTTGTTTTTAAACTATACACTTGTTTGTTGAAGAGTAACCCCAGAATATTCCTGCTAATTCTAGATTATACTTTCCTTTGTTGGTGAAAAATAAACTCTCCTATCAAATACTTTCCATTGGCTAATTTCAAGTAAATTTTTAATATGAAATTTACACTGGTTAGTCTCTAACATGCATTAATAATTTAATAATGCCCTCAAAAATGTGTGACAGTCACAAACACCAGAAGTTAAAAGTTTTTTTTAAAGGTTCTATCACATGACTCTACATGCCTTTATTCTTTATTAGGTCTAAGCACAAGACAGAAAGTTTGACTTTTGTTTATAATGTCAAGTTCAAGACGTGGTTTCCCTGTTACAAAGGCTTCAGTCCTGCTCTGCCCTGGAAAAGTTCCTCCTGTCTGTAATGCTGAGTATTCCACAGCCTCTAGTGGCTTCAGCTCGAATAGCAACGTGTTATTGAATGAAATTTTAAGTCGTTTTTAGGACCAGTACCATAAGTAATCTGAAACATCAGAATTCTTACTTAGCAAACAGCGATTAACAATAGTTTATGAGTTACAGGAATAACACACAGTGAAAGAGGAGGACAGAGTCTGGCTCTTTTTCCACCAGTGTGTAAGCAGTGTGTCAGAAGGCCAGCCCAGACCTGTACAGCTCCACGGTGCTGCCAGCCAGGAAAAGGGTTAAAACAACCGTGTCACAAACCCCAGGGGGCTGCTGGGTACATTGCCCAAATCTACACTAAGAAAAAACCTTACACATGATTCCTTCAAGCTACAAACACCAGGAAATGTCAAACACTCTGGAAAACAAAACTCCTGCATATTTGCCATAGCAGATGCACAGGAATAAACACATCTTGCACCAAGGGTGCTGAGCTAAAGGTCTATGAAACAACTCTGAATTTTCAAGTTCTCATCACGTACAAATTCATTGTTTTCTCACTTTTTCCTCTTTCATACTCTGGTCTAAGAAGTGGCCAGTAGTGTACTATACCCTCGGTTCCAACCAATACATTACATTCCAGATTCCTACAAGTTTATGCAGATGTTCAGCACAAGATTTCCTCTATTCCTACCGTGAGCTTCCACCACTCTAATGAATTCAAACATGTAACTTGCTTACACAGTCAGAAGTCTGAAGTCTGACATCACAAAATGTACTTTTATTGCAATTAGGAAAGGAGGAAGTAGTTACCTGTGGCCTCGAATATCAGACTGATCACAGACTCCTCCTAAAGCAATTCTGTGGAATTCTCGACCCAAAGTCTTTGCAATTGATCTTCCAACACTAGTTTTACCAACTCCTGGGGGCCCCACAAAACAAAGAATGGGTCCTTTGAGGTTGTTTTTAAGCTGTCTGACAGCTAAGTACTCCAAAACTCTCTTCTTCAGCTTCTCCATAGCATAATGATCATTATCCAAAACTATCCGAGCTGCACGGATTTCAAGGCGATCTATCATTGAAAACAGAAGAGAGATCAGCACATTTGCCTTTAAAAATGGAATTGGTTTTATACTCTTTCCTCACTCTCCGTTTCTGCAGACTGTTCCTGTATTAATAGTATCACCCTCATAACTTTTGAAAACTGGTACAAAGTGGACATGATACTCAATTTTTCTCTTGCACCCCAAGTTGTAATTATTAAAATTAACTACAGTTGTGTTTTTTCATCCTCTTGTTCCTTACCAAACTTGCTTAAGATATACCAGAACCTTTTTCAGGAAGATTAATGCCACAGAAACATCCAAAACTTTTTTTGTCCGACATATAAAAAGTATGCTCATATAAAAATATAAAAATTGGATGCTCATTTCTTCATTATTTTTGATGCATGCTAGCTCAAACTCTAATTAATAACCCCTTCATTTTTCTGTGAAACTATTCCTAATACTTTTTAAATTCATATTCTTAGATGTACAATTGTGCTACACAACCTATTCAGTATAGAGATCTCACTGAAGTCTAAAGGTCTACCTGGATTAAAGTAACACATTAATAATGTTTTTACAAGGCAGAACTAAGTACACGTGTTTACATGATGGTTACTTGTCCTAAAATGTCTGTGCAAGAGACAATCACCAAAAATAGAAGGGTTTACCTTTTGTACTCTTGTTCCATGGCAATTCTACCATCAGTTCCAAGTAATTTCTTGTCAAAGCATATTCTGGCATTGACTGAGGCATCTTCTTTAACCTGGATATAAAAGCACTGAATTCATAAGGCCAACCAGGAATTAACTGCAGGGTAAAACTGTCCTGCACCACAGGACAGCTACTGAGCAAACTTGAGGTTTAAAAATCATTTTGAAAACACAACCAACACGAACATATATCAATTGGAAAAGGTTTGCAGGATTTGTTTTAAAATATAAAATAAGAGAAGAAACCGCTATTTTTACCTTTTTATTTCCTTCAGACAAACTTTAAGAGCTTGTTCTGACATACTGGATGTTCTAATCTTTTTTTCTAGCATGACAACATCATCATGATCTTCTTCTTCCTCCTCATCCTCTGTGGTGTTTGCAACATGACTGATTCTTCTATTAGGACGAATAGCTACCACCTAAGAAACAGAGGAGAGAGCCAGAGAATAGTATCAGGTCTTGTTTTTTAAATAAGGTGTGTACTTTGGCTTTGAATGGAAATCATGATAAGAACATATGAGGTGCACAGAAAAATACTCGAGATTTTAATTCCATAAATAACTTCACAAAGTGTTATTGGTACACCTTAAGAAAAGTTAAAGTTCTTACTTTACTGTAAGTATTCCCTAAATGCATTTATCATGTACCCTAAACTAGCAAACAACAGAAGACAAAAACAAAACTGAAAGGAGCTCTCTGGGATTTTTCAAGCACTGCAGCCCATCATATCAGGCAAAATAAACCTAATCTTTACAAAATGGGTAAGTTTTCTCTCCTACCCATTTTCATTTCTCAATTACTTCCCATTCACTAAACTGCATAATTGCAGCTAGTCACAGGAAAAGTGCAAGCTGCCTTAGCTTACCAACACACATTTTGCAATGCACATTCTTAACCTGTATTTCAAAAGCTACCATTCATCTGCACATGCCAAAACTCAATGTGTGCACACCATGCAAGTAAACTGGGCATCAGATACCTCTTCAAAGGAATCTGAGCACTTATTCAATGTCAGAAAGTGCTCAGATTAAAATAAATAAAATAAAGATTAAAATAAATAAACAAATAAAATAAAGCCTAGGCAGTTTTTAAACAAATATTTTCTCTTTTAGGTATCTAAACAGCCAAAGATGCCAGGTGGGTGTTTTCTGCCCCTCCAGACTTACCATCAAATATTATGGCTATACATTACAATTTTGCACAATTAAAATCATGCACATTCATTAGCCCATTCAAAAAGTGTATCTTTTTACTTATTGAGGATGCTTAAGTATCCCAGATTTAAAGGTCCATACCCTTTTATCATCATCCTGTTTGGGCTTTCTTGTTTTTTGAAGCAGCTTCAGGCCTTCAATCTGTCTAACAAGCAATGGTATAGTCATCTTGAACCGCTCCTCCAGCCTAACAGCATCTAAAATCTAAGAGCAAGAGTTGTAAGTAACCAAGTTCACACTGATGGATCATCAGTCTGGGGGAAGGGAACATGGAGAATACTGTTACTGTCTTTTCACTGGAGTTATAGAATAGATGGATTAGGAAAAAAGGTAGCAAGAAAAGCAAAGAGAATACTGCACACAAGGTCTATCCTCAAGGGTCTGGATGCCTAAGCTACAAGCATTATAAACTAGGAAAAAAGTCTTTTATCCTGTCTGTTTTAAGCATCTTAATATTTGAGATGCACTTGCTGTGGCAAGCATCTATCAACATTCTATTTTTCAATTACTGAGCCTCAGGGAAGAGCTAGCCCTCTAAGAAAGTTAAATGATTTCCTTGGTTAACCCAGGAAAAAAATCCTCTTATGCCTCAGGATGTTTTTTTTATGATAGATTTTTGTGTTTATTTTGTTAGTCTTTTTAAAGTTTTATACATTCCATTTCCATGTTTAATTAAGTTGATATGTGGAAATGGGTAGAATTCTGCTCCTCTGTATTTCCACAACTTCCACTGGCTGCTCTTTTCTTCAGAACTTTTAATAAAAATAAAAAGGGACACACTAAATGTAATAACTAATCTTCCTTTCACCAGCAGGATATTCAGCTGTAGTACACACCTTCCCTTCAAATCACTGTATTAATTACTATTTGTGGTGCTTTGAAAGAATCTAACTTACACTTTCAATTCCAGGTGCAGCATTAGCAGTGACAAAAGAAAAGGAATAACAAAACTTACAAACACAGCAAGCAAATACAGAAATCAGACTAGTAAGAATCAAGCCATAAGGATCATTTTTGCATAAAGTTACTTTGACATATGATGGAAATTTAACCTCTGTCTCAGTATTTAAAGAAATCCAGACCTTAAGAATGTTTTTAAAAAGATTTAAAAAATTAACTCTCAAGTTGTTAGCGTGATCTGTCAACTGTGATGAAAAGCAAGGTTTCAACACAATATGAAAAAAGATTTATCTTTACCATGGGAAAGGCAAGTCCATGCTGGATTTATTGTTTAATAAAATTAACCATTTCCAAGGCTAACTACATTAATTTATTTATTAGGTGAGTTCTGGCACATACATATATTAACACTTTAAACAACAGCATAACTTTTTACAAGCATTCATGCTCGGCTGTAACACAAATACCTGCTGGCAAAACCTTACCAGTGCAGAGTCTCAAGTGTAAACAATTCCAAAATTATCTAAAACTGACTGTAAAAAAAGACAGTAAACCCCTAAATCCCCTTAGAAAAGTTTATGAACAAGACACCTGAAGCTTCTCTTGGTTGGATGTCCGGATAATAGAAGTCAGGATATCTGGCAGAGCTTCTCGAGGCAGATTGTCCAGAAGACGTCTCAGCTTTGCGACCGCAGGTACTGACATGTCCAGCATCTCAACCAGCTGTAAGAAACACACCTAAGTGAGTGTCTGACCTAAACAGGATTGTATCTTTCCCTGTGAAGCTTGTCTAGGTGGTTTGCCAAAAAGCTACCAAAATAAATTCACAAAAAGTTCAGAGTTCGGCAAAGGGCATCAAGATTTTGGGATTTCTCCTTGTTTGAGAAGTTCAAAAATATCATTGCAGCACTTTTTTTCAATACCTACATCTCTTATTTCCCACATCCTAATTAAAACCTTCCTCAGTTAACACTATGATGACTCTTCTATATGTCCTTTAAACTCAGATTCATTATACCTAGTTTATATATGCATCTCTTTATAATCAAGGCTTTAAAGGGTTTTTTCCCTTTAATAATTAAAAAAAATCCATTGTATATATTTTCATATACATATAAAATTCTGGAAAAATTAATCAGAAGTACTCCTTTTACTGGACTGTATTTATAGTATTGCTATATATGAAACACTAACATATCATAGCACTAATATATGCAGTCAAACTCATCCTGCATTGAGCTGTATAGACACCCTGGAACTTGACACAGAAACCTAAAGCTATAACAAAAACATTTGTTTTGTAGCAGAAATACTGAAACTCTACTAGTCTCTGAAAAATATAAGAAGTAGAGAAACAGAAGGACAGATAGGAAACAAATAAAGAGCCCAAATATATGCATAAATAATAAGATTACAACATATTACCTGCACTGCATACTTGTAAAATTGTTCTGACAACTCTCCAAGCTCCTCCTCAGATTTATGCTGATTAGTAAACTGCTCAAGTCGATCCAACTGCTCCACTTCAGCAACAGGATAAGGCTTCTCCTTGAGCAGCTGCAGGATCTGGAATCGGCAGAGGCCCGTAACCAGCAGCGTATAATGTGGCTTGGGCCAGTTGCTACCAACCACCTGAACTGCCAAGGCAGCAGTGCCAATCCTGAAAACAGATCAAATCCTGGGATTATTTGTCACCTTCCACAGAACATTTTGTGTACCTCCTTAACAGCTACAGGTTCCAAGACCCTTTTGGGTCATGGTTCCTTATCATGAAAGGCAACTAAGCTATACAACTTCCTTTGTAACAGAGATTACGAAATGAAACCCTAAAACCTGAATGTGAATGAATTAACTGAAAAACTAAGGTAATGTAGTAACAGTCATACAGTTTAGAAACCTGTGTAACTTCTTCATAAATAATGGACCTCGGTGTGGATAGGCACACTGACATTTCTGCCTAAATGACAGGCATTGGGAAACGCAGTGTTAGTAAGTCACACTTCTTCAGTGAAATTGCCGGCCTTATACTCAACAACCGTTTTAGATCGCAGCACCTCTTTAAGCAGGCTTAAAATAGAAGATTTTTTCCTGCAAAACCTTACTAAGTCCACTGATACGATAAAGTTCGCAGAGTAAGGGTTACAGCATGTAAGTTTTACTTATACTTTACCCCACAGAAATACAATTCGTTTTCATTTTATGCGAACTAGGCTACTATCCGTGTTTCATACCAGGTGAAAAATGCCATGGTTAACAGCTGCGACAGCCCTGCAGCTACGGGCCTGCGTTCTTTGGCCTTATTTTCCTCTTCCACTTTACTCTCCTTTTCCAAACTTTCCTTCCGGAGGCCTCCCAAGTCTGATCCCGACACCTCGCAGGCCGGGCCGGTGCAGGGACAAGGTCTCCCCGAGGGGAGAAGCCTTTCCCGCAGGGCGGCGGAGCAGGACAGCCCCGCGGGGTGACCCATGGCCGGGGAGGCCGCGAGGGACGGAGGGAGGGGGAGCCGGGCCGGGCCGGGCCGCACCTGTGCAGGGAGGGCAGGTCGTCGCAGTCGGAGGTGGGGTCGCTGGTGTTGGGGATGACGCCGATGATGGTGCTCCGCAGCGAGGTGCCCTTCAGCAGCCGGCTGCGCACCAGCTGCATGTTGCGCGGGGAGTCCACGCTGGTGCGCATGGTGGAGCCGGGCAGCAGGACGCCCTCGTGGGTCAGGAGCAGCGGCAGCCGCGTGGGGATCTGGATAGCGCTGCCCGCCGCCATGGCCGCCCGCGACCCCTCACAGCCGCCCGCGTCCCGTCACCGCGGCCCCGCCGCTCCGGCCTCCCCCGCCCCTCAGCCCGGCCCCGCCCCGTACGGGCGCCCGGCAGGGCCCGGCCGCGCTCGGCCCTCCCCGCTCGGTCCCCTGGCGGCCGCGGGCGGGAGCGGCGGGCGGGCCGCTCTGCCCCTCTGGCCTTGCCCTGACCCGGGAACGGGGTCGCTCCTGGTGCTCCCGACATCGCTCCCGGGGCCTTTCGTGTCCTTCCTCCTTTCAGGCGCCGAGACCGGAGCGTTTCCCCTCAGTTCCCCGAGGGCCGCTCGGCCGCCGGCAGGTGTCAGTCTGGCTCTGGCGATGGATGCGGGCTCTGAGCTGTGAGCAGCGCTAAAGGCGCCGACGCTGGAGAGGGAGCCTGTAGCAAATCTTACTGTTTGTTAAATGGGGCGGTTACGAAGTGAAATCCATTTTTTTGGTTTTTACACAAATCTGCTCTCCTGCGCACGTGCTCCCGGCCAAAGAGCTCAGGGATTCGGTTTCACAGAATCACGGAATTGCCGGGGCTGGAAGGGACTTCTGGAGATCATTCAGTCCAACCCTCTGCCATGCAGGGTCACCTGGAGCAGGTGACCCAGGAATGCGCCCAGGTGGGTTTGGAATGTGTCCAGAGAGGAGACTCCCCACGCTCCCTGGGCACCTGTTCAGTGCTCTGCCACCTTCAACGAGAAGCAGCTCTCCCTCCTGCTGGGGAAGCGCAGGTGAGCACAGGTGCTCTTCCAAGTGCGCCGGGCAGCCCCAAAGTGGAGGGAGGAGATGCAGGACACGACATCCTCTCCCCACACAGTGGGATTTCCAACGCAATATTGATGTTCACCGGGGGCACAGCTCACCAGGACCACTGACATTCCTTTGCCCAGCCAAAACAGCTTGCCCACGTGACAGGGTTCCAAGCACCCAGGCCCTGGGGAGTTCAGATGAGCAAGTGAGGTTTAGAAACTTTCCTTCTTTTTTTTTTCTCCTGTTGGTGAAATGAGGTGCAATATCAAAATTGCATAATGCAGTGAACCACGTTAGCCAATGTCTTGTTAATCACTGACTTGCACGATTCATGTTGAACAAAGGTAATCCTGTACAGAGGGGAAATCACAGGAGAGACAAACTGACAATTTGAAACGCAAAAGGATAGCTGCAGTTAAAACCTTGCTGATTCATGTAGTTTATTAACACCTTGATCTGTTGGCCTACAGGAAAATGCAATATGGAAATGCCAACAATATATTTAAATGCAAGAAGTTATTCATCATGGCTAGGCTTCGCGAACGAAGATTTGGGAAGGGCTCTACCCATTTTTCATGCAAGCGCGTTGGTGGCTAAAAAGGCCAATACGAGAAAGGCAAGTCCGGTTGCAAAAGACACAGCAGAAAGACTCCTTAGATGGTATATTCTGCAAGGTTCGATTCTTTCTGCGTTGTCTTTTCTCCTCAAGAGTGATCCTGCGTGCCTTCTCAAAAGCATCAGCAGCGTTATAAATGGTCTGTCTCCAGGCCTCCCGATTAGAGGCCAGAGTGGACCAGTTATGGTGATCAATATGCCCGAGGCTGAGTTGTTGCTTCAGGGAGTCCTTGTATCTTTTCTTTGGAGCTCCTCTCTTGCGGCAGCCAGTGGCAAGTTCACCATAGAGCAGGATCTTAGGGAGGCGGTGGTCCTTCATCCTAGAGATGTGCCCTGCCCAACGCAGTTGCGTTCTCAGGAGCATGGCCTCAATACTCGTGATTGCTGCCTGTTCGAGAACAGATGTATTGGTCACATAGTCTGACCAATGGATGTTAAGGATTGTACGGAGGCAGCGTTGATGGAAGCGTTCTAGGAGACGCAGGTGGTGGCGGTAGATGACCCATGATTCGGAACCATATAAAAGAGTAGACAGCACTATGGCTCTGTAAACACTGATCTTGGTACTTTTCTTCAAGTGTTTATTACGCCAAACTCGTTTATGGAGTTTTCCAAAAGCACTGTATGCCTTCGCTAACCTATTGTCTATCTCCCCATCAATCTTACCATCTGAGGAGATGAGGCTGCCTAGGTAATTAAACTGTTGGACTGAATTGAGTTCTGACTGGCCGATGGTGATGTGGGGACGGTGGGGGACTTCCTGAGGTGCAGGCTGATGGAGAACTTCTGTCTTCTTTAAGCTGACTTCCAGCCCAAAGAGCTCAGCAGCCTCTGCAAAGCAGGATGTTAAACGCTGCAGAGCTGCTTCTGTGTGGGCAACAAGGGCGGCGTCATCAGCATAGAGCAGCTCCCGGACAAGATGGTTTAGGGTCTTAGTATGGGCCTTCAGTCGCCTTAGGTTGAATAGGCTTCCATCAGTACGATATCGAATGTAGATACCGTCCTGATCGTCGAGGTCTGCCGAGGCCCTTTGAAGCATCATACTGAAAAAGACTGTGAATAGGGTAGGAGCGAGAACGCAGCCTTGTTTCACACCATTCTTTATTAGAAAGGGCTCAGAAAGTGTGTTGCCATATCTGACTTGGCCGTGCTGATCCTCATGAAGTGAGATGATCATTTTAAGGAACTTGGGGGGACAACCTAAACGTTCCAAAATCTGCCAAAGACCTTTTCTGCTCACAGTATCGAAAGCCTTGGTGAGGTCGACAAAGGTTACATAGAGACCTTTGTTCTGTTCCCTACACTTCTCTTGCAGTTGTCTGAGAACAAATATCATGTCTGTGGTGCTCCTGTTGGCTCTGAAGCCACACTGACTTTCAGGTAGAATTTCTTCTGCTATAGCGGGTATTAGTCTGTTCAGGAGTATTCTTGCCAAGATTTTGCCAGCAATGGAGAGCAGAGTAATACCACGGTAATTTGAACAGTCTGATTTAGTACCTTTCTTCTTATACAAGGTGATGATGACTGCATCACGAAGGTCTGAAGGTAGTTCGCCTAGTTCCCAACAGCGCACCACAAGCTCATGAAATTTAGCATGGAGTGCAAGGCCCCCATGTTTCCAGACTTCAGGTGGAATTCCATCAACGCCAGCTGCCTTGCCGATTTTCACCTGCTGTATGGCCTTGAGGGTTTCTCCTAGAGTGGGGGCAGTATCCAATTCGTATTTCACTGGTTGTTGTGTGATGGACTGAATTGCTGAGTCTTGTACTACACGGTTGGTACTGAAAAGAGTCTGAAAGTGTTCAGACCATCTATTCAGAATGGAGGTTTGATCTGTCAGAAGCGTTTGACCATCTGCACTGAGTAGTGGGCTTTGGACTTGGTATGTAGGCCCGTATGCTGTTTTCAGGGCCTCATAGAATCCTTTGTGATCCCCTGTATCTGCACATAGTTGAGTTTTTGCAGCTAGATCGGTCCACCATTTGTTCTGGATGTCACGGAGTTTCTGTTGGAGCTTGCTGCAAGCAAGACGAAAGGCTGTTTTTCTAGCGTGACAGGAAGGCAGTGCAAGATGTGCTTGGTGGGCGGTTCTCTTCTTCCTCAACAATTCCTGGATTTCTTGATTATTTTCATCAAACCAGTCCTTGTTCTTCTTGAGGGAGAACCCTAAGGATTCTTCAGAGGATTGCAGGATGCTACTTTTAATATGCTGCCAAATTGTTTCGGGAGAGGAAACTGCAGAATCTGTGGAATGGATATCAAGCTTAGTTTGAAGGTTTGCCTGGAATCTTTCTCTTACTGTGGCTGATTGGAGATCGTTAACTTGGAGTCTTCTCCTTGGGATACTGCCCCTCTTGGGTTTGAATTTGAGATAAAGGTTGAGTTTACAGCGCACAAGCCGATGGTCTGTTTGACATTCTGCGCTGGGCATCACGCGGGTATGGAGGACATCGCGGACATCTCTCTGTCGCACCAAGACATAATCAATGAGGTGCCAATGCTTAGACCTGGGGTGCATCCAGGTTGTCTTCAGACTATTTTTCTGCTGAAAGATAGTATTGGTGATGGTGAACTGTTGCTCCGCACAGAATTCTAGCAGAAGTCGACCATTATCATTGCAGTTTCCAACACCATGCTTGCCTAATACTCCTTTCCAGGCTTCAAAATTCTTACCTACTCTGGCGTTGAAATCACCAAGGATAATGATCTTATCATCTGCGGGCACCTTTTGGGTAAGACAGCGCAGGTCAGTGTAAAATTTATCTTTTTCAGCAGGGTCAGCTTGGAGAGTTGGGGCATATATACTGAAGATGACAACGTGTTGCTTGTTGTTTAGTGGAAGGCGTAGGGAGATAATGCGGTCAGAGTGACCTGTCGGCAGATTTTCGAGTTTAGGGACAATGGAGTTTTTGATCATGAAGCCGACACCTGAGAGATGTTTTTCGGTTCTGGGCTTACCTGACCAGAAGAGTGTGTAACCGGCACCATGTTCTCTGAGGCTGCCTTCCTCATGAAGGCGAACTTCACTGAGAGCAGCAATGTCGATGTTGAGACGACCCAGTTCATGGGCAATTAGGGCAGAACGTCGCTCAGGACGACCACTATTGGCAGAATCGAGCATGGTTCTGATGTTCCAACATGCTAGAGTTAATTTGAGTACACCTTTGGAGGCAGGTGCATGCCTTTGACTTTTGCTCTTTGTGCGACCGCATTGGAAGAAGATGCCCGTCGGTCTGCGGTTAACCAACCGGGTGAAGGTGGAGATGAGCTTTGTTTAGGCCACCTTTTCTAGGCCCCTCTCCGAGTGGAGCAAGCAGTGCTGTCCTTGAAAAGGCTGCTTGGTCGTTCAGGGTGCTGCCCCAAGAGACTCTCATCTCCGTCAGTCTCAAATGACCAATATCCTGAACCGCCTGTATGCAGGGTTGAGTCTGCGGCTCCCAGTGCATCTTTCACCTACCGTTTCGACCCTCGCCCGTCGCTACAGGACTTTTTGCATGTGGGTAAAGCCTTCAAGCCTGCGCAATGGATTTTTTAGGTGAGATGCAGTATGCGCGGAACTGAACCCACCCTTTAATCCTGAGGTTCATCTGCCAGGGCCGAGCAAGCTTGGACGGTGGCAGCGAGGTCCTCAGGACGTAGGTTTGATTAGAGTGACCTTCTCTGAGATGGATGGCCTTCCAGGGCTAAGCGAGCTCCATCTGCCCGGGTTTGGGATGAGAGTTGTCCTTCTCCTAGGATGACTGCCAGAAGGCTAATGAGCTCATCCTGCCCAGGGATGTAGTTTATCTGGTCCTATGGTTTTGACCTGTCTGGCATGGGCGACCCTACCGAAGGCATGAACCCTCGCCAGCATAGCTCGCAACCACACAGGGGTACATAGGCTACGTTCCTGTTAGAACGATTTGGGCAAGTCTTTTATTCCCAGTAACAACCCTTTGTCCTGCCCACTCTTTCAGGTTGTAACAGAGCAAAGCAAATATATCCAGAACATGCCAAACCTGGGCAGTAGCCGCAGGAGAGCCAAAACAAAAGAAATAAATAGACAAACAAACAAACAAACAAACAAACAAACAAACTGACCAACCGTTCTGGCCCCCGTACCTGTCCAAGACTGAGGTACCTTACAAGGCCCCAGCCTGGCCGGGACCCCCATCAATCAAAAGAACCCTCTGTCCACCCAGACCTTATCCTTCCCCCACTGTGTTACCACAAATTCCAGGTGCACTGCTCACATGTGATGTTTCATACGGGACAGCCCTTCTCTCCCACCCGCCAGTCGAAGGACCCCCATGGCCAGCTCAACACCCATCCCTCTGCTCCGTCCCCCTCCCCCTCTCCCTCCCTCCCCAAACCTGGAACGGCAAACCTCTGTGTGCTCCGAAGCTGTGCTCTCATCTTCCACGGGGGTGCAGTGCTCGCTGGCAAGGCTCCCCCTTTCTCTCCTTTCTCCTGCCGCGGCCTTGCCTGGGGTCCAAAACCGCGCGCGCGGAGCGCGCGCGGCGCGAAGCCCCCGGGCCGGCGCAGCGTCCTGCACAGCGCCTGCAGCAGCCCCCGAGCCTAGCGGGGTCCCGCATGGCGTGTTCAGGGCCACCGGCCAGGCGCGGAGCTCCGTGCGCACAGCGCGGAAGTTTCCCGCCCGCGCGAAGCCCCCGGGCCGGCGCGGCGTCCTGCACAGCGCCTGCAGCAGCCCCCGAGCCTAGCGGGGTCCCGCATGGCGTGTTCAGGGCCACCGGCCAGGCGCGGAGCTCCGTGCGCACAAGAAGTTATTACAGCTGAGAAAAATATCTTCTAAATCAACTACCTTGGTTACCTTAGAAAAAAGCTGGAATTTAATATACTAGTCAACATGACATTTAGAAAACATTAATATAAAAGGGCATGTAACACATGGAATATGGAAAGCGGTTTGTGAATTTCCGGATATTAAATATAATTACTCTGTTAACATATGTTTAACAATCACAAATGTTTAAGCATCTCTAACTATATTTGTTTGGAATGTGAACACAAACCAAACGTAAAGGTTAAATATTTGCTCGTCACATTTACTGATGAATTTTCTCACTTTGAGTATTTTAATTAAAAAGAATCTACCAATCTCATCGTGCTTATTCTCCAGACTACCATTTTTCCTTCCCTCAGGGATGACTAGTCCCTGTGGTCATTAAAAATAGTTTCTTAATTCATTCTGGAACTGTATCAAAATCTCAGTGATTACCTTAAGATTCCTTTCAATTTCTACTGAACAACTCTTAATACCCAGAGCTATATTTTCCTGCATGTACTAAGTGTGCAATATGATAGGGTCACATCCTCATTGCAATGTCTAGATTGTACTTGATCCCCCAAATTATCTTTTACTTAAATACAAACAGATCAGATTTGAGCAACAACCTTTCAGAATGTCTTTCTGGACTAGCAGAACATTTCATGATACATGGAGAAACAGACTAGCAATAAGTGTTAAGATGTGCCTCCAACTCAGAGATTTTAAGATCAAAAGGGACAAGTGCCACACGGTCTGACCTCCTCTAACACTCACCAGCAAATTCGGCATCAAGTCCACAGTTTCTGGCTTAACACTGTGTCTCAAAGGTATTCAGCCTTGGCTTGAGGAGTGACTAAACAGTGAATCCACCCTGTCTATGGGTTTGCTGTTCAAGGGTTGATTACATGGTTAAAATTTGCACTTTGCTTATTTGTAATCTCAGTTTTCAGAGACTGGCTTCTGTTGTACCTTGAATAGTTGCCTACTATGATAACAATCATTCCTCAGTGAATACAACCAATACTCCATGATCGAGTCGCAGCTTAACTTTGAGCTTCTCTGATAGCCATATTTCTCATGTTTTAAATGAAATCTCATCCTTCTCAAAATATGGGTAGACTATAACTAGTATTCCAGTACTCATCTTGCAAATGTCATATAAAGGGGGCAATACTCTCTTTGTGTTTCCATTTAATATTCCCTTAGGAAATCAAGTCTGAAGTTTGTTTGGGTATAGCACCACTTCACACAGCTCAAGTACTAATGCCTTGGTCTGGATGTACCACAAGCCTGACCGATGGGGAGGGGTGTCAATGGGGTATGGTCCAAGACAGTAAACACCAGAGCAGATGGTGTAGGGCACCTCTGATGCCCATTTAATAAATCTGTGCCCTGCAGAGTCTCCTGCTACCACTCTCTGAAGCTGGACTGACACAACAACAGGACCTCATAGAATTGCCATTGATAATACAGGTGGGCACCGTTTTAGATCCCAAGTTCAGCAAGGTACAAAACCACCTCCTTCACACCAAGGGTGTAGGTAATCCTGTTCACTTCACATCCTTCAGAGACTTTCAGGGTACCAGGGCTCTTCCTGAGCTCGTTGGCAAGGTCATCCTAATCATTTTGCAATAATGATCTCCTGCAAGACGTATTTATTTGAAAAATAATGCAATTCACAGATGTATTTTATACCAGTAAAGAACTCATATAACTTTTTCATCCCCCACCACCTCTACTCAATTTCTTCCGTTTACAGAAACATGAGAGAGTTCAGCATTTCCAAAACCAAGACCAAGGCACCTCACAATGAAGACTTGAGGTTAATTTGTTTGAGATTAAAACTCAATTCTCTCCTCCTAAAATGTGCATATACTTCTCGTCTGCCCCCTCACTGGCACTCTCTAAAGTTCTCAAGCCCTCTGCAGCTATTTTATAGGACAAGACACTCAATCTGTTACCAGAATTTCTCTTTTTCATACTTACAGATTGTTTGATGCAATAGCGTTCTTTAGGAACTATTTTTCTCCAGTCTCAACTGCTATATCTGTAAATGAAACAGAAAAAGAAGTCTGCCCGTTTTCTTTTCAAGTTCTCTCTCTAGTGTGTGAAAATTTAAGAGTTTCTCCTTAACAAACACGTTTATCTGGCTCCCAGTCCAACAAAGCACTTTTGCTTAAAGGTGCTATGAAAAGATGTTTTGAGTTGATTCAAGGTGTTATATCCATACATCAGATAACATGAGACATCCAATAAGGAATATACAATATACAAGACTGTCAGGATTTTGCAATGCATGTGATGATAAAACACACATTTTGGAGTCATCTGATATGAGAGATTATATGGATGCATGGTCAATCCCCTGAGCACAGGTGGACTACATAACTTGTCTGTTCATTAGATTATTTTCCTCAATAATATTTCCTCTACCCCAGATGCTGAACATACCCTGCTGCTTCCTACCATCTTGGAGGGCATCATGAATACCTCAAAATTTTTTAAAATACCATAACTAGGAAGGAATTTTATGTAAAGCTATTGAAAGGATGTCATAATATAAATGAGCTGCATTTTAAAGTGCCTGTATTTTAATGTCCACTTTTTCTACTCACTGTGAGGTTGAAATGGAAATTTAAAAACCTGGAGGTTAATGCAGGCTTTGAATTACATATCCTCAATCATTCTTTCTTCACACAAAGAATCTGTTTTTTTCCCACCCTGATTGATTAAAAGGCTCCCAGTTGGTTATGTAAGGACAGCACATGAAACACATGCCAGGAATTGCTGGCAGCACGTCACTGACTAACAGAGTGCGAGACCTTTCCCAAATTTCTGAAGCTGTGTGTAGGATTCTTTCACAGCAATTGTAAAATGCATTTTAGGAGTAAGTGCTAACAGACCTCACCAGAGCAGCTGAACTTAAAAACTTCATCTTTTATTCAAAAGTCTGAGCTCCAAGAAAGGGAGAGGAGGGGGAAGTACACAGAAAAAGAAATTCAAACTTACTGTTCAAATTTGAAACTTGAGCTAGAATAGCATGGGGCAGAGAGAATTCTTGCCTGGCTTGCCTAGCCAGACAGGATTTTTACACCAGATGCATACATAGCACAAAAATAATAAGGATTCAGAGAAGCTTCTGAAGGACAGGAAATATCCATGGGAAATTAAAGAAATGCCATCAGTAGAGCTGTGCTGATAATGCTCAGATGAGGATGCAGCTGAAGGAAGAGAATTTCACTCAAACTTAGTTTTGCTGAACGCAGTGTCATACTACCTGGAATATATCTTTCTTCTCTCTTTAATCTGCATAGTGCCAAATCAGCAATTTTAGGGAACTGCTAGTAAGAGATAAAAAAAATGTTTCCTTAGTATAATGTAACTGAATGAAAGAGTTGAAAGGGCTACATTTGAGGCTCATATATCTTTGGTATGGTTTTGTAAGCTTAGCCTGTTTTTTTTTTTAACCTTAAAAATGGAAAAAATTTTGGCTTGTAACTAAGAGGAGTAAACTTTCTCCTGAAACCAAGAAAATTGTCACCAAAGAAGAGAAATGTGGAAAATAATGGAATTACTGCCACAGCTTATTGAAGTAAATACTCTCCAAGTCAAACTCGATCATACTTGTAGTCAATATTTTAATGAAGCAACAGTTTGAAGCAGCTGCAAAATCACATTTTTATGTTCCTCTTACCAGAGGGAGCATTTTCTTTCCCATGATTCAAATGAAATTTGCTGACTGCCACCTAAAAATGGCATGCAACTGTTCTAGAGTAATTCTAGAGTTTAGCCTGACAAAAAGTCCACACAGATTGGGGACAGACCCCAGAATTATTACACATACATAATTGTAGTTAAATTTGGGGATAAATAGGAGTTTTACCTTTGTTCTTAGCAACTGAGTAGACTACCTGGTCTGGATTTAGTCACTCTTCTGTTTCCAACAGTTTGTCAGAATATTAACTGCACACTTGAGGTCAATCAACTCAAGAATGTTTTCCTACCTGATCCTTTCCAAATCTGCAGGAAAATGATTCCCTACATGAAGCATGACCTAGTCTGCTTTCTGTTGTTCAACCAAATTTTATCAACATTATTCAATCCTTTCCACACTGGTCATTCTTTGCTGTTGTATCTGCATTCTGCCATTTGGCACAGGCTCTGCCATACAGACACCCAGCTATTCATCGCCAGTTTTGATCACGATACAAACTGAGTGGAGTCTTTAGCCAAAATTTTATCCCTAATTTCATGTTTAAAAGTATTTTAAAGCTGCCAAATATTACAAATATTGTTCTAGCAGCTGAATTGATTTAAAGCCACTAAGTAATCATAACTGTGTGCTCCCTGAGGATGTTTCAGGAAATTATACACTAGAACCAATTTCCTCTCTAATATGGTTGTGTAAGTTCAGGTCAGGGAGACACTGACTTCATTGTCTGAAATTTTGAAATCTCCATAGCAGAACCATATCATGTGTACTTGACAACACTGCTACTTTATGCTGATTCCTCTAATGTACATAAATTGTTTAAACCACCTTAATTTTCATAGAAGTTATCAAATTAGTTAAGCACAACAGCATCCACAGTTCTACATTTTTACCCAGTTGGCCCTCTGGTAGAATATTATGATAGAGAATATATAAAAAATGGCAGATATAAGTACATTTGTTTTTACCCATTGCCTCTTTACAGAGCTTCCATGTGTACAAACTTATTTTCAGTATCTATTATAAAAATTAAAAATGCTTATCAGTTTCAAAAATTCCTGGGAATCTTGCCAAAAACTGCTGTAAATAAGGACATGTAGAAAAGAAATAACTATTTGACATTATGAAGTGTATATTAAATAGGTGAGAATTTATTTTGGTTTACAAATATGAGATTAACCAAGTCACTGTGATGTGCATAATTTTCTCAAGTTGGACAGCCATTGCAGCTTCATGATGAAGCATGAAGGGTACAGAACACTTCCCAGAATGGTGCTGAGGAAAGAGCCTTCCATTTAATTAGCAGCTTCTCTGATAACATCCAAGACAGCAACTCACGTTACCATTATCTATAAATCAATCACTCATTTTGGGATTAATTGTTCAGGATAGGAAGAAAAACCACAATCCTGAATGAGTACCAAAGTGGACTACAAATTCATAGATGAAAAAGCACCCTTGGTTTCCTCAAACCTCTGCATGAATCTTGACATTTTACTCCACTTTGTTCTCCTCACAGTCCTTTACTTTTATGCCCTCTTTTACCAGAGAGACAAAAAATCTCAACTGTTTTATCCAGTCACCTCTGGAAAACATTAATATTGATAGAGTAAAAACATGCAATGCAGGTTCCTTTTCACATAAGCTATTTTTCCCTAAGTTATGGAAATGTAGAACAGAAGGAAGAAGCTGCTTTTTTCATCTTTATTTATATGCTGCTTAAGAAGGGAGGAGCATCTTTCCTGTCAGTTGAGTTAGAGAAAGCCCATTAGGTTCGATTCTGGCATGCAAGTATTAATGACAGCAATGGCTTTCTTCTTATCCATTAATTAAATCTAAAGCACATTAAATTGCTGTGCACTTGCACATTCCAGAGTAATCTGTGGCCACAGCTGTGTGAGAACAGTCTCATCCAGCACTGCCTGGTCTGCACCTGTCACCCACTAACTGGCTATGGATAAATAAAAATGTATAACAGCAGACCTCTGCTTATCTTTCTTTTAATTTAGACACAAATTAACATCTCTTTTTGATAACTGTTGGGCTTTTGGTTGGGGTTTTTTTTTCCACATAATGCACACAATTTATATTTGAATTTTTAAAAAGTAGTTTCCACACAGAAACAGACAGAAAGCCTGACTGCTCTACTCCAAATTCTCTTTATCGTCATCTGTTTCAACATAAATATTTATAAACTGTACCTATACTAGATTAATAAAGGTTGAGCCTATAGAATGTAGTTTAATATAGTTTTAATATCAATCAACATGTCCAACAGTAGGTGGCACGTGTATTATTTGCAGTATATTTCACCATCTTTCTTTCTCATTTAATTCCACATTAGGTTTTAAATCATTTACAGTACAATTGTTGAAAAGCAAGGGGATAATTATTTTTAATTCTAAATTGCTACATTAAAAAAGAACAGCAAAAACAGCAAGCAAGCTTTTCAGGAAATATTAGGCTATGGGAAGTTAACTGACAAAACACAGTGACAGCAGATACATTACAAATGCATAATTTAAAAATTAACAGAAACCTACATGTTTTGATTGTTTTTAGCCTCACTTTTTGTTAGATCAGCTATTTCAAATAGGTAGCTGTGCTAGGCTGATGATTATAACATCAGCCTCCACAATTTCAAGTGGAATAGAATCTTCAAATGCGAACAAAAATGAGACCAGAAATAAAAGCTAATAAAACCAGGTCCTATGAACACTAACACAGGGGGAAAAAAGAAAGCAAACTTTTCCTATTTCTTTTAATATATATTTTACTTGGGAAATTGAGGTCTCAGAATAGGATATTCATTTTGATATCTGAAAGTGTCAGACCTGCTTCACCAAAAAAAACCCTCACATTTTTTTATTGCATATTCAGTATTCTGCCTGTTTTATCAAGGGCATTGTTCAAATTTGCCTGTGATGACAAGTCCATTCCATGAAAAATAAATGGTTTCAGACATTCAGACATGGGTTTCTAGGTTTTGGGGACACTTTATCACTTTAAACTTGGAAGAAAAAGACAAGAGGCAGAATTTCTGGAAGCATTATGTTTCTAATGCTTCCAGGAGCTATGTGAGGTCTTTATACTCTTCTTCTTGATGGTGGTTTAGTGAAAATAATCTAAGATGGATCTCTTGAATATGTGAAAATCAGTTGAATATGTGAAAATTATAACAGTTCAAATCAAAATAAGCAGCATAATCAGTGGAAAAAGTGAATAGTACAGGCATTAATAACCTGACTTTTTCCATTCTATCATCATTTACATGTTCTAGTAAATTAGTGACAATTTTGCAATAAAAATACCAACTCTTCTGGCATAAGTGGTATGAAACACATAATCACAGTATAGTTGGAGTTGGAAGGGTTTCCTGGAGACCACCTAGTCCAAACCTCCAGCTCAAAGCAGGGTCAGCCGGAGGGGGTTGCAATGTCCATTTGGGGTCTGAATATCTCCAAGGATGGAGACTCTGCAACCTCTCTATGGAAACTCTTGCAATGTTTGGTCAACTTCACAGGTTTCTTTTCTTTTTTGCTTCTGTTTGAGAAGAATCTCTGTTTTCTCAGTTTTGCCCGCTGGGTCTCCTCTTTTTACATGATATCTGCATCCTTCTATCATCCCATAAAGTATTTATACATATTGATAACATCCCCTCAAGCCTTCTCTTTTCCAGTCTGAACACTGGCAGCACCTCTCCTCATACGTCAGGTGCTCCAAACCCTTAAAAACCCGAGTGCCTTTGTAGACTCAATGCATTGTGTCCATGCCTGCCTTGTACTGCTGAGCCCAGAACTAAGACACCAAACTCCAGATGTGATCCCGTGAGCAGAGGGGAAGGATCACCTCCCTTGATCCAACAGCAGCTCTCCTGTCAGAGCCCAGTCTTCCTAATGAAACCTTCTACAGCGTGAAATCAAGGTCAGGAAGATTAAAATCTCTGGAGCATCCAATGCTCTCCCCCCTCCCAATTAGCAGCTGTTTTTTCTTACTGAAATTATGAACAAAATATCCCCACAGAAAAAACAGATTGACAGTTATGAGGGGGTGGGAAACTGGAAGTTAGAAGCAACTTGGAAACAGGAATTTCTTCTGGCCCAGCTGGTTTACAGCTCAAATTCCCCCAGTAGTCAACCTTTCACAGAAAAGATACAGAAAATACTGTTACAGAAACCATGAAGCAAATGCAAGGAACATGGTTGTAGCATTTCACTGATTTTTTAACTTGTGAAGTTGCATTTTAAATTCCTGTTAATCCGTGATACAAGTTTAGCTTTAATGGTGATTTAGTAAGAGAACAGAACTGTCAAGATACTGCCAATTTAATTGAACATACAAGGTCAGGTGATATGCCCTCAGGGCTTTTTCAGTAGAAAACAGAAGAAAACCATTAGTCCTTTCTACAATACTAAACACAGTTTACAGTAGGAGTTGTAAGCTCAGATAATATCCACTAGTCTAATAAAATGATGGGTGTCCAGCAGAAATTGTCTTTTCTATTGTGAGAATTCCAAGAGTAGAAAGTATAACCAGGAAAGTATAACTATGTTTAAAATATGACATTCCTTCACTATGTTCTAAACTACTCAAAGACCAAGTTCCAAGGCCAGCAGGCTTTGAATTGGGAGCAATTGTTGGCTTTGAGCAGGATAATTCTTATGTCTTGTGCTGTAATTGTTGTTCTCCAAACTAGAAATTTACCGCAAAAATTTTATCAGTGGTTTCAATATAGCTCAAAAGACCTATTTCAAGGAGAAAGAATGAGGTGACTTGAACATGAATACAGCAGTCTGAAACATGTAATTGGCTGCTGGACCATTACCATAACAATTATAAATGGCACAACATTAAGTAGGAGATAATTTCTGGAAATGTGCTCTCAGAGTCACCAACACAGATCTCCTTCAATAAATATTTCATATTTTAATTTTGATTATGATTTACTACTTGATTTAATATTTAATTAACATAATTAATATTTAGGGAGACTGGAAAGAGCTGTATTGTGCCTTGATCAAATATGCAGGTGATCTAAAAGTCTGTAGAGGAAAACGATATGGCACTTGTTGCAACAGAATTATGGTGACAGAGAAACAGTGGGAGACAGCTATGGAACAGTGGGATTTCTGAAGTGTTTGTAAATATAGGTATGTGTACACTGACAGGATGCTTTTGAGCATGAAGAGGGTGTAGGAAAACACAGAAAGGTAGCAGAGATAAGAAATAAGAACATTCTAACATAGCGGTAAGACAAAAAATGGTGTAACATTTTTTTGACCAGTAAATATGAAAAAAAAAGTATGAGGATTAACTGAACACAGAAGAAACAAAAAGCAGACTTTTCCATTGGCTCAGAAACAGAGCAGGCAGCATTGACTGGGAAGAAGAGCTTCATTCATAGCCCATAAATGTAACCTTAACTTATCATTAATTACTCAGTAGTGTATTCAGGTTGTTTTTTATGCTCCTAAAAAATGCATGATACTCCCTGTCTGGAACTGTCAAAATACCCTTAAATGCTTCAGAACACATAAATTTCTACAGTCAACATTTGTCAGTATGACAATCATAAAATGAACTTGGTTAATACCTAATAATATCTTCTGTTTTCCCTTGAGTTGGCTGTTTATTCAGTTCTCATCAGCTGCATATCCTTGGCTTTCACACTTAATGATGAAACAACATAGTCATAGGTCTTCCCTGCAAAAGTTTCGTGCTGCTCCCATTGTTTAATTTGGTATATTAATCTCAGAAAATAGTAAAAAATGTGAGAAATACATAATGTATTTAAGATATAAAAGACAAGTAGGAGTTGTGTATAATATTGTACAGAAAAACAGAGAAACAAACAACAAAGTAAAAAACTGCTGCACTCCTCCACAAACATTATGCAAGAAGATTTAGTCTCTACCCATAATGAAAAAGACTATGAAAAATTGTTCTCCAAATTCATCAATTTGCATGTCTCTCCAGCTAAATTAGCATATGGCCCTAACCAAAATTCAGCAGAAGCTGCAAATGGTTTTTGGAAACTGAATCGAATCCTAGTGTCCTGCTCATGACTGGCATGAATACTTATGAATGCTGTAAAATTTATTGATAAGCTTAAATTCATGTCAGTAGCACCATGGGGTGGGGTCAGATGCTCAGAATTTAGTAGTATCAAGTCCAAAGCTTCGAGGAAAAAAAAAAAGGGTTTTCCATTTGTTATTAAGAACCCTATGAAACACAGGTTTCTAGTGCTGGTGGCTGACATCCCTTTCAGCATTAGCACTCTGTGCCTTCTCTCCAGGGGCTGGAAAAATACAATGATTTCATCTATTCCCCAGTGGTCAACATTCATCTCAAAAATTAGGACTGAATGACCCCATGAAACAAATTTTCAATAATGCTTCTTTTTAATCATTTCCTAGAGGATTCATTTGCATGAGAAATTCATTTCATAGGATGTTGCTCTGTGAAAATGTGCTCTCCATGTTACTTCTAAAGATGTCTTCCCATAAACTGATTGACAGTGCAAGAAATACATTTTATTCCTTAATCTGTTTCCTACTGAAGTGTCCTACACAATTTAGGCATTGGAAAAAAACCCAACAAATATTTCACTTTTGAAATCAAGGAAACTTATTTATTTACAGATTCCAACACCTATGGAAAGTACAGCTTACCAAAGGTTTTCTTTAACAAAGTAGTCTGAAAAGGACAAAGAACAAGAGTTTTGGTGGATACCATAACACATTTAGTTAACATTACACTTGCTGCTTTAATATCTGTAAGTTCTACTTCCTATTCATGAACACTGTCACTAATCTTCTAGGAACAATTTCATTAAAATTCTTATACTATGAACAATTTTACTAATCTTCTAGGAACATTTTTACTAACATTCTTATACTCTACAATTAAAATGAAAACTTCAATATCTAAAATACAATCTAGTTTTCAACAGCTAAAATCTATGGTCCTCATGAAACTGATTGACCGTGCAAGAAATGAATGTTATTGCTTAACCTATTTCCTAATCAAATCCCATTAATTATCTCACTTTTGAAATCCAGGAAACTACTTTATTTGCAGATTCCAACACCTATGGGAACTACAGCTTACAAAAGGTTTTCTTGAACAAAGTAATATGGAAATGACAAAGAATAAGAGCTTTAGCAGGTACAATAACACATTTAGTTAGCATTACACTTGCTGCTCTAATATCACTAAGTTTTACTTCCTATTTATGAACAATTCTACTAATATTTTATGAACACTTTTACTAAGATTTTTGAACAGTTTCACTTTATTCTAGGAACAGTTTTGCTAATATTCTTATAATCTATAGTGAAAATAAAAACATTTTAAACCTGTAAAATGCAGTCTAGTTTTGGAAAGGTAAAAATCTACAGTCTGAGTACTAATATATTCCCCAGACACAGCCTCTTCCCAAAGTCTGTGGGAAGGCCTTGTCAGATGCAGGGATCATCTGCTTCACCCCAGGCTTCTGCCGCAAGTTCAGCATGTCCATGGAGTCCAGATGCTGATGCGAAGAGCTGGGGAGTGCACTCTGTGCTGCCACGCCTCCTGTTCCTCCTTCTCCTTCTGCTCTTTGGCTCTTTGTCTCTTCGGGAGGTTCCTCAGTGTCTGAGCTGTCAGATCCAGAGCTCCTCTTCCTGGGCAACCAGAAGGCAACGAAGACCATCAAGAGGAATTCAGCCAAGGCCCAGAACCACCAGTGCTGGCAGGCAGAGAGGAGCACGCTGTGCTGGGTGATGCTGGGCCACTTCTGGCTCCTCCACTCCATCTCCTCCAGGTCCTCCAAGAGCCGAGCCATCTTCTGCCTGTTCTGCTCCATCTCCTCTAACAGCTGGCTCATCTGCTCTACCTCCTCCACCTCCTCCAACAGCCAAGCCTTCTGCTGCCTCTGCTGCTCCTCGAGCTGGTGCAGGAGCTCTTGAGTGGCCTCTTGTCTCTCCTCACCCACTCTCACCACACACTGGAAGATGGTCAGCACCACCAGGAGGTGAGCAAAGCTCCCAGCCATGGCCTGGGGGAGGAGGAGGGAGAGAAGGGGCTCAGCGGGGCTGGGTGGGAGATGCTCCCTGGGGTAGCAGGGGCGGGAGCTGCGGGGAGCTGGGAATGGGTGGGAGCGGGTGTGGCCCAGGTGGTGCAGCAGCCCCTGTGCCCTCCCTGCTGCCCCACGAGCTCCCAGGGTGGCCAGTGCTTGTGCCCCAGCCCTGGTGCAGCCCAGCCTTCCTGCCGCCTGCCCCCCTCACCGCTGCCTCCAGCTGCTCTGCGGTGTCAACGCTGGGCCTGGTGTGCCTGGAGCCCCTGCAGCACCGTTCCATGGCCTGTCCGCCGGGATGTCACGGGCCATGGAACATGGCAACACCCCGCCGTTGCCATGGCCAGGCCCCCATCCCTAGGGACACCGTTCCCTGCCCTGGCCTCCCTCCTGGCACAGCCCGTGCAGCCCCACGCACACAGCCCGGCCGTGCCCACGGCCATTGCCCCCGGCTCTGCAACCCCACAACGGGCTGAGCACAGAGCCCAGGAAATCACACGGCCCCTTGGCCTGAGAGGGATGGAGGCTCACCTCTCAGTGCTCCTATTACTGCTGTCTCTAACAACTAATTAGATGCAGGATAAAATATCAAGAAAATTTTAGAGCTTCCAGTAGAACTTTGTGTGCTAAATAACACTTCATATTTCAGTTGTTCTACTTCTTCTGTATGTTTTAAAGGCATATATGTATACACAAAGAATATATAATAGATTATATACATGTATATTATGTATTCCTACTGAAGAGGTTAAGAACATGTTACGTTTTCACTAAAGAAGCCTCTTCTGTTTTTAAAGCTTTTTTTTCCCCATGTTCCTTCTCTATCATACAGCAATGATTATAAAAGGGGAACCTTGACTAATGCTCTTAGTGAGCAACAGAGTACTATAATTAGAAATAAAATGTAATAGAAGTGTCAGGAACAAATAAATATTTAGTAGCTAATATGGAAGCATATATGCTTGAAAAAATAAACATAAAAAGTGATGAAAAATGTCACTCTTAAAAGTGTGGTACATCGTTTGTAACATTGCTACTTTATAACACTCACGTCCAGTTATCTTTGTTTATGTTAATTTTTTTGTCAGATATTTCAGTATCAAGGAAATTTTTTAACAAGACTTTTACAGCTTGATTACAGATGAAGATTCACAACTGAATTTGAAAGAGCAGCAATTTCATTAACTAGTAAGTGTATGCAAATAAAGAATGAGATTTTAATGTGCATTAAATTGGTTACAAAGTACTATTTGGAAATAGCCTTTGCAACAACCACCTAAGGCATAGAAAATTGTGATTTCAAAATAGTGAACACAGTTTTAATTGTGGGGATTTTTCCAATATCAGGAGTTCACAGAAACAATATGAATTACTGTAGTTTCTGGAACATTTTATATAGATTGATCTTTATACATTCTTCTTCTGAATTCTCTCTCAAGATAAGAGGCAAAGAGAACAAAATGTCAGAAATTGTCTCAAGAGAGTAGAATTTTTTTTTGCTCCATCCCAGTGGAAGAAGTCTCTTGTAACCGACCTGGAGATTCATGCACTACAGATTTCTTTTCACAGCTCTTGTTCCTCTGAATTTAGTTTTCTAAATCACTGGGGACTTTTTACAATATTTTTACAATTTTGCTCCTAAGGAGACGAAACCAAACAAAATCTAAAAAGGACACCAAGCCAAAGCACTGATCTTAGTTGTGCTAATGCTTTCTCCATGCATGCTCTTCCCTAGCATGTGTTACCTACGACTTCATTCACATCCAGTTCAAATGTTCCAAGCACTTAAACTAATTATGCTCATAATTACAACCATTTTAAAGTCTAGACTCTGTTTTAAAAACCATGACACACAATGAAATGATAAACAGTCTCAAAATTACTCTATTTTTCATTTTGCAACCCAGATCTCAGGGCATGCTAAAGGTCATATGGGCCTAAAGATTTTTTTTTTTGCATCATTATTTTCTCTATGATTTTCAGATACTTAAAAAAAACCCAAACCTGCTGCTTTTCCTTATTCTAGTCACATGACCAGTAGTCTCTTAATAATTCTACTCATGACCTCTTTGCTATTAAAGATATGCAGACCTCTACAAAAAACATTAGTGTTTCTTTAAGTCATGCATATTTAACTCAATATTTTCTCATAAATTATTCCCTTATTCTCCAAGTAACTTTTCATGCAGTTTTCTAAACTCTCTCCAATTTCCTGAATTAGCATCAATCTTGAAATGCTGATAGATAAGGAGCAACACAGTCTTACTGGGAATGTTGAACAGGCAGCCATACCCGTATTGGCTCAAGATAGTTAGCAAAGGTAACAGTGTCTGTGAAAATAAGATGAAACAGGCAAATAATCAACCTGATAACCTGATAAATCTGTACCCTAACTATTAAGGCAAACTGGCCTATTACAGGAAAAAATCCTGTGCATTGTATATACTGAATAAAAGCTTATGTCAAGTTGATACCTTGTTGGGTTGTAAGTGCTCAAAATTTCAAACAGTGCTTCTTGTATAAAATGTAAGCTACAGAGCGCAACAATTTATTTCTTCTCATACAAAACTATAATTTAAGAATGAAAGAGAATACCACAGGTCTCACAGCATGAAACAGCTGCAATTTTACAGAGAAAACAGGAGAGCTAGATGAAGAACTGGATTTTAGTCATATATCTGTATGGTTCAAAACACTGTTTCAGAGCACAGGTGCCATAATTAATAAAAATGCATGAGATTTTATTGAGATGATGAAAAATAAGGAATGCTGAACTCTTACTTTCAGATACAATTATGCAGTTGATATGCAGCCTGGAGTTAGGAATGGAAATTCTTCCTCATGGAGACACAACTGAAGTATTACAATACATACTAAAATGCAAGCAATTATACTACCATTTAAGAAAAAGGGGCAAAGAATAAAAGAGAAAGACTAGATTTTAAAATTTCTATATTTTTTTAAATGAAGAGAACCCAAAGCTGTATTGTTGGAGCAATCTTATTATAGCAAATTTATTAATGCCTCCAATAACCTTAGATAAACTCTGCAGTATCTACACCTTTTGGAGGTAGTAATAGCGCTTCCAAAGAGCTCGAAGTTTTACCATCTTTTAATACTTTTCATACACTCTTGTCAATAAAGTTACATCACATCCTATCAGACTAAGCAATCAAGATGGTAAAATAGAGAAATATAGAGAGGTTTACTGAGCATCTTTATAAGAGGAAGCTCTTGTTAGCAGGCTCAGGAGGATGATGGTGTTTCCTTGTGCCGTTTCAGTGTGGGGACTGTCTGAGAGTCATTTGTAGTCCATTAACAAGGGCCAGTGTCTCAGCAGGGGTAAACTGAAGTGAATGAAGCTGTACCATATTACAGCTGCTAAGCATCTGTTACTGAATGTTTAAGTCAGTTATTTCCAAATGGTGAATTAACCACAGAATTTTGTCTTTTTTTTTTTCTGATCATGCATTTAAGAGAAAACATTCTCAAATGTTTTGAAATTAGGCATAATTTTTTTTAAAGGTGACTAATCCCTGATCTGCATTAAGGGATTCAAAATGCAAATGAAAAATTATACTAAGACTGATTAAACGAATCCAACTACTCCAGAGGCATGCATTTCAAATTATATAGTTGTTCCTAATAATCAGAGCAAATGCTAATGTGATCAGTACCAAAAGTGATGCAATCAGAGCACGCTGTTACACAGTCAATTTATTTCCCTTAAGATTTCATCCTTCTCTTTCAAAATACTTGGAATAAGAATGACCCACTTTCAAACTGAAGGAGATACCTCTATGCCAGCTTTCAATAGATCAGTTACTCACTGACCTGACCTGTTATGAGAAAGGTCTTTTTCTCTTCCTTGGCTAGAGAAGTAGCTGTCAGAAGAGTACATTTAAAGAGAAGTTTTATAAATTTGTATCTCTCTTGACTCCCCACTGAAGCTCATATACTAATTCCTTCAGGTGTATACTGTGACTAAACATCTGATAAGTGCAATTTTTATTTCAGATTTGGGAAAGACAGGATTAAAGTCTTCAGACAGATTTGGGATCAGATGCTGTACTGTAGCCATAATTTAATTTGGGGGATAGGTGAAATCATAAAGAACCTTTCTACCCATTTTTCTGTCTGACCTTTTTACCACCCATTGATAATTTCTGAAAAGTACTGATTGATCCATTTTGAAAAATTAAAGGAAAGCTCATGTCATTCAGCTGAATTAGATCAAGAACAATACGCAGAATTTTAGTAAATATGCAGCACTTTGCCTGAGCAAAAGCCATTTTGTAGAATGCTTTGAAGTAATTTTAAATGCAAGTTATTAATGTACACAAGATCGCATTCTATCTTTTCTATTTTCCTTCCTGTTAACATAGTCCTTTAGCAGCTTTAGACAGCTGTACTCTTTTTTTTTTACAAAATTCACTGTGCTGATACATCTTTTTCGGTTAAAAATTTTTATTTCAGTGAATCTTGGACTACTGACACAATAGCTGAAGTAATAAAAGACATGAAATTAAAGTCTAAATTTGCTGTAAATTTACTTAAGGTTCAGGAACATGTCTATCATGTTATGCCTATCTCTGAGGGAATACTTTCTTATAAATATAATATTAGTAAAATTGGCAAAAATCATGATAATGACAATGGTTTTTCATGAAAATGTGAAAACCAGCAATTGCAGCACTAACAACAAAAAAGACAAAGGCACAGAATTAAGCCTCACAAAATTTCTGTGGGATTTGATGGTTTTGCTCCATGGAATGCTAAAACTATATTAGGTAAGTAAATCCTCATCTAATTCTGGACACAGCCTTATAATCATAGATCAATTACAATTATAAATGCAGAGCCATCTTCTATGATACAGTGTTTTTTTGAAGTGTCTGTCCTCTAATTTATGTAGTTCTCTCTTCCTCTTGGATAGATGAAGGAGGTCTCTACCTTTCTGATGATCAGAAACAAAGGATCATCTTTATTCCTGGTGTTTATGCCAACAGAGATATTTATTTGTTGAATGATCCCCTACCAGCAGTTAATGCACAAGTTGGAAAGCTTTTTTTGGAAAAACATATAAAAGATGCCCTTAAATTAAAAAAAAAAAAAACCAGAAAAAAACCAAAAACAACAACAAAAAACACACACACACAAAAACCCCAAACCAATACTGTTGGTAATGCATCAGCTACAGGAGGTAAATAGCTTTTTCTTTCACTCATGAATACTGTGGTACAAAATGTGTATATGTATTTTCATAAAATAGTAGCAATTCTTCAAAAAATATGTGCAAATAATTATTGGAGGGGCACCACTTTTAGAAACAGAACAGAAAACAAGCAATACCTCTGAAGATTGCTGTAGCTATATTGGGGGTAGCAAAAAGGGAGTAATGGGTAAATGCAAAATGTTTATGTTTTCAAGGGAAGAGAGAGATTTTTGTAACAAATCCACTATGAAGATCAGTAACAAGATAATGCTGACATTAAAAACTGATTTTTAACTTCCATTTAGTACCTATTGAAATGAGCAGACCTTATCAGTCTTTCTCAGTCTTATCTCAAGAAAAGACCAATCTGCACGGCTTCACATTTTCTTTTGATTTTGAGCATTTTTCATGGCCTTAAGGGCTGGAAACATGTTGTTTATTTGTAAAAACTAAGTGTCTTTCAGGAAATAAAAGCACTGACTATAAAAAACAATTAGCTGATGTATAAATGTCCAAGTGCCCAACTGTTTTGAAAGGTAAATCATTAAATAAAAAGAACATTTTTGGCAAGCTAACTAACCATCTTGGATCAGCAAGGTAAAGTAAGGACTCTAAATGAGAGCAAATATTTACCAGTTACATCAGCTGTGTGTGTTCTGCCCATTGATCATTCCAGAACAATTTAAGCAAAAGCATAACCTGCCTGTCTTCACTGGCAGCTGCTTTCTTTTGAACTTGTATACTAGCTTGACCTGATTCCTCCTTTGCTCCCAACACAATCCTGGATTCTGAAATTCCTACAGCTTCAATGAACAGGCAGCAGGATATTTCTACATCATCTGCTTCGCTTCTCCCATGGCAAAAAACACCTGCAAGTCGTTATATGAGATCAAAATTATGTTAACATTCCATTAATGGCACAGGTTGTGAGATTGAGTTTAACTATTTAAAGTTACGCGATTCCTGAACTAATTCTAGGTTGTGATTATTTAGTAATTATAAATAGATTTCTTCCTCATGAACTTGTCCAGTCTGCCTTTGAAAACATTGACAGTAAATTGCACAGATTTACTGCCTATGGTATGAAGAACCTTTGGCTAAGTTCGCTTCATCTTGGGCATCCCAGTCATCATAAGACACTGACCACCTAATTCCTACCCATCCTCTTCGTTTCACTCTCATCTTTGCAGATCTCTGTTACATCATCCCGTAGCACTTTTCTTTATAGCTTGAGGGTTCATTTCACACATGGCAAATCACTTTTGAATCTATAAAAATTTGGCCTCCTAGTTCAATTGAGAAAAAAAAGAAAAGGGGAAGGCGGAGGAGGAAATGGATTTATAACTATTTTTCCGTGGAACAAAACTTGGGGTTTGCATTTCTTTCTATTGATGTTCTGTTTTGTCAAGAATGAGAAGGGAAAAATCAATACATTCCTGTATGCAGTCCTACTCATCATTCTCAGTGGGTACATATAATTTATTACAATTTGTTAGTCAGTCAATAACTGAAAGGAGAACTTGCCAGACAGCAGCATTTAGCAACAGCAAGGACTCTACATATGAATAAGAATATTTGACAAAACGTTCCTATGGAATAAGTAACACAGAGGTTCTTTTCAGTGGTTATTGTGCTAAAATATGCTTAATATTGGCTGACATTAGCACAAAAATTACCTCATCTAGTTCTACAAAGAATTTTACATTGCAGCTCTTGTAAACCAACTGCCTGAGAAGAGAAAAACTGAGAGTTCTTTTTTCATTCAAAACTAATGTGCACAGTATCACACTGAGTTAGTTGTTGTTTCAGATAAATATCCCTACTTCAGCTAAATATCCCTGCTTTATTGAAATGCAACAAATGCACTACGTAAAATGTATTTAAAATAAAAAAAAACCAAACAAACAACTTAATAAACTTTGAAAAATTTTATAAACTAAAAATGCAGATTGCTCTTTTGTTTTCCTCTTCAAAGAGAAATATTTTAGTAGAGAAAATAATTGAAAGAAATAATAATAAAAAAGGAGCAGTGTATATTCATATTGAGGTTAAAGCAGATAACACTTGGATCTCACTAGGATTTAGACATCTCCCCCTCTACTCTGCCCTCATGAGATCCCACCTGCAGTCCTGCATCCAGCTCTGGGGTCCTCAGCAAGTAAATTGTGGACCTGTTGGAACAGGTCCAGAAGAGGGCCCAAAATTGATCAGAGGGATGAAACACCTCTCCTATGAGGAAAGACTGAGAACATTGGGGCTGTTCAGCCTGGAGAAGAGAAGACCCCAGGGAGACCTAATCATGGTCTTTCAGGACTTGAAAGGGGTCTATAAAAAAGATGGGGACAGACATGTTAGCATTGCTAAATGTCATTAGCTCCCTTGTCCTGGAGCCAGGACAAGGGATAATGATTTTAAACTTAAAGAGACCAGATTCAGACTAAATATAAGGAAGATTTTCATGGTGAGGGTCATAAAACACTGGAACAGTTTGATCAGAGGGGTGGCAGATTCCCCATCCCTTAAAACATTCAAGGTCAGGTTGGACAGGATTCTGAGCAACCTGATCTAGCTGAAGATGTCCCTGCTCTTTGCAGGGGGGTTGGACTAGATGAGCTTTAAATGTCCCTTCCAACCCTAACTATTCAATGATTCTATATAATGTGACAAATGCATAGGGGGCACACAAAACTAAATATATTATTTCTAGAGAAAGAGAACAAGAAATACATCACAGTCATCTGAGTCTGGTTCCAATAACATGGAACTGAGACATACCTCTAAAAACTCAAGAGGATTATCCTCTGTGACTTAACTTCATACTGCCTGTGAAAATAACTTCACTCTGTATAGCAGAGGAAATGCTTGAAATTTCCAAACTATCCAGAAATATAAACCAAATGTCTGAAAAAAAAGTTGACAGTTATATCAAATGGAAGGTGAGGCATTAGAAGAAGAGAGTGTGATTTGGGTAAAATGCAGGTTTTATATTGTGAAACTAAACACTGTCAAAAGTTAATACAAATGTTTCATAACTCAATGCAATAAAAATATGGTGTCTGTGTGATATGAGACAGACTTGTATAAAACCTATAGATCCAAGGCTTTTTCTACATAAAGGAGGATTTACTACACAAGATGTCCTAAAACTGCTACCAGTCTTCTTTAGACCCATTTTCCAATTTAAAGAAAATAAAAATGAAAAAAAAAAGCAGTGTAGAAAATGTGCCATCTACTTCAGTTACTCTATCTCTGTCCAGTCCTGTCTATCATTGTATCAGTGAAGATTATGTTCCACTTCCGTGTTTTTCAGAGGAAAACTACAACATTTTGGATAAAAAAACTGTTGTGCTGGAAAATACTTTTATCTATTAGTCTATGGAATCAGTATAGTCACCATGATCATACCAATCATCATTAAAGGGTTTATTTTTCATTAAAGTTTCCTTCTATGTTATCTGGTAATTTGTCTTAGGAGGTAAAGCAGCTACCTTGTTTTTTCCAGTTAGTTAGAGAATACCTATTTAATATTTATCTAGACTTCCTTAACAATTGAAGGAGAAAACCAGCAACCTAAGTGAGATTTATCCTGTCCTGAGATAAAATACCTGAAACATGAACAGTCCTTTAGAAGTGTCTACTTATTTCCACTGATTGTAAAGACAGATAACAGGCTTGGGTGCAGACATCTACATTATAGGTACCTAAAGCAGATTACATGAATCTCAGCCTTTTACATCAGGTTTTCTATTATAATACAAAAAGTACCACCTATAAAAACCTCTTACTCAGTTAATCTTCATAAAATGTCTAAAACCCTCTGACAAGGTCTCTCAGTAAAGCTATTATCCTGTGTAACCTAAGTCCATAACAGCCCCTCTAATCTACTTTAAGTTGCTATTATTCATGTGCAAGTCACAGAGCTAAGTGGAGACAGTACGTTTTGCTATGAAATCATCAAATCCTTGACATCCTGACTCTCATGCTTTTTTTTTTTTGCTTTCCTTATGAAAACAACAGGAAGACTTTAAGACTTGACATTTATTTTACTTTCAATAACATTACTTAGAAAAGGTGCTTTATAAATGATGATGTTGTAAAAGCTATAATAAAATTGCTTGCTTCTCCTGTAATTTTAATCTTAGCCAGGATTAAGGTTTTGTATGCATTTCTACATAAATTCTAACTGCAGTAAAAGGCTACCACCTGATTCTGTCTTTCCCATTATCCACAGATCTTTTTAAAGAGTTCAATGAGTTTCTCTGATACAACTCCCACTGGCAGTCTAATGACCCTTTTTTTCTCATAATATGGATGAATTGGATGTGACCCTTCCATTTCATGCTGAGATTTTTTTGCAGCAGTTTGAAGTCTTCTTTACTCTAGTCGAAATAGCTCTTGTTTTTCCTTTTCTGCTAATTGCAGTTGCTATCAAGCTATTATTTTAGGGCTTTTTTTATTCTGTTTAAGTGAGTTGATGTACTATTCCTTCAAGATATTTCAAGTGTTTTGAATTATCCTTTTTGTTTGAACTACAGAAATTTACAGCGTATGCTTTTGGTTTTTATCCTTAATCTCCAGATTCTTTTGTAAAGGCTTATCAGAAGCTGAGAACTGCAGAACCAAGTATCTTAACTAGCAAGCAGGTTCAGCACAGGAAGCTGTCAATTATTCCCTGCTCTTGGTATAACAGGCTCTGGTTAAACCGTTTTTAATGAATGTAGTGAGGTCTCTTCATCTGTGCAGAGTGTGATTACAGGGGGACCTGTCAACCACTACTGCCTGTTCCCCTGGAGTCCTGCAGGTACCAACAAAGACCCAGATATAGGCCAGGTTAGGAGGGATGGCAAACTGAAGTGGTTGGAAATTCACTTCTGTAGCACATGATAGAAGCACCCAGCAATGCAAGAATTTAGAAAATTCAAAGATACTTTCTGACATTCAACCATCACTGCAGAGCACAGAGGTGTTCAGTTTTGCAGAGTGTATGCTTGATTAGCTGTGCTGCTATTCTTCAAGCTTCTCTCCCCTTCTGACAATACCTATTAAAGTATTTTCACTGGTTTTCTTGTATGTTTTGTCATACTTCAATATTCCCAAAACATCACTAAGGAAAGGACACAAAATAATGTAAGAGAGATTCTGCAATGGTAAGGATCTTGCGTTATTTTGTTATTAATGCATTATGAGTACTGAAACATGACAGGAGATTCAGAATACAAAAAAAGTATTAGTAACATTTTTCTATGGTAAAACCTTCAGGGAGAAAGTAGATACAGAAATAGCAAGTGCAGCCAGAGTTTTCAACTGACAAGTGACCTGAAATCACCTGAAGGGAACCAATTCAAGTACTCTCTCAAACAGGTTTTTAAAGGTGTCCTAAGCTAGATGCTTTAACTGGGTATGTGTTAAAACTGCAAGCCATAGGACTGTCCTAACTCTCTACTACTATGCCAAACCTAGATAAAATTGTCACTCTGCTCAGGAATATAGGAACTACCTTCTTGTAGGTTTATGAAGGTGAAAAGTATTTAAAAAGCTAATTGATAAGGCTGTAGTCTCAATTTTCTCTAAATCAAAAGCAGAACTCAGCTTATAAGAAAAACCAAAGCAGAAGCCAGAAGGATATGAAGAGTTCTGCATTCTTGGGACATTCAGGCAAAATTACAGAGCACAAATAAGTGGAGAGCAATCAGTGTACACACATTGCAATGTTTCAGTTCAAATCACCTGCATGAGCAGTGTCATTAACAAATGATCAGCTGTGGTTTACACCTCGGGGTTTTACTGGCACATAGTACATTGCATTCCTACTGTTTCAGGGTTTTTTCTGAGAACTATCCAAGAACTAAGAACGAAAATCAGCAGATCACCACTGCTGTCTCATGTACACTCCTCTGTGAAAGGTCTCAGTGTAATTCATGCTTATGAAAAGGAGGCAACTCTATCAACCAGTAAGACAAATACAGTTGAACATTCTTTGTTTCATTTTTGCCCTGATTTAGATAGAGAGATCTGTTGGATTTAAATTCAGCTGATCGTGGATACTGTAGGCTGATGATCCCAGTCAACAGAGGGATAAATGAGTGTTTCCATCAAAGTTACCCTGCTGCACAAGCTGCCACGATCCTGGGGCTTCTTATATTTAGAAAACGAGCAGCCATAGGAATGCTGCAGCTTCCACTACAGACCTTCAAAAGAATTTAACAAGCACCATGAAATCCATTCTCACTGTGCCAATTTTTTAACACAGCACACACTTTTACCTTTGAGTTTTAAGTAACCTCCAGAAACTTTTTCAAGAGATAAGGTTCAATGACTCTCATTAGTGGGTTCAGTATTGTTATATGCATCCTCAAGGAAACTATCTCAAGGTTTGTCCAGAACCCAGCATATAAGAGAGTAGGGAATGCACTGCAGTTTAATTAGGCTAATTAAAACATACTGATCTAACAGGATTCTAAGCAGTGAGCTATCACTATACTTGGGGTACGCTGTGCAGAGCAGGTGTGTTCTCATTGTCCAAGAGGAATGTTAAATAGGATAGTTCACACCCACACAGAGGTTTGATTCTCAGAAACACACAATTTCAGCAAGACAGGATCATTCTCCTTAAACCTACCATCCTCAGAGTTCCTTGACTAACCTCTTGTCCAACCTGTATACAGAGACGTGCACATATAAATTATATACGTAATTCTCTTTTCTACATTTGAACAGAATTTAGCTAAAAATGAGCATAGAGAAATGAACTCACTTTAGTAGCATTATTACTTGATTGTTAGTGTTGCTATTATATATATATATAGTTTTAAAATTCACACTAAATATACTGTTTATTGCCTCTTAATAAATACATGGTATGTCCTTAAAGCAAGAGGGGCCAGAAAAAAAAACCAAGACTTTACATCAAACTGTGAAAAATACTTTTCTAGCTACTGCAGCTTGGCAGTCTCCACAGGCAGTTCTAATGGCTTGGAAATTGCCTTGGGCTCCATTGCTAAATTCTGTTGTTGATGAGGTTTTATGTTGCTTCATTCTTAAGCAGCCTTTACTTTGATTAGTCACTTTGCTTTCCTCAACAGAGCTATTAAAGTCAAAACGAATAAAAGGTGATTTTCCAATAATTATATCAGATTTTTTTTTCCCCTTAAATTATAGCTGAGTTGCCTTCTCCAGGTGTGTGTGAAAACAGGAACTGAGACAAACTTGAAGAGATATTAGATTATGCCTTGGTAAGACCTACCTTTAAATATGGCAGCAAGACTCCAGTTTATACAGATACTTTAAATTCTGTAAAAAAGTGAAAGCAGTATTAAAGACAGTGTGTATGCATTAAATAATAGACTTTTCTGCATGGTTTCTGAGATACCTTCCTGAGACCCCAAAATGCTGAGTCACTGAACTCTCTCAAAGGCTGGCCAAGTCAAGCAGAAATTATATTTAAAGATTATCAAATGAGATACAGGGAAAACAGTTCTACCTCTATTTTACTACCTTGCGTTTTGCCTTTTTAAAGGCTATATCTTTCTCTTTCAGCTACAATTTAGATCCTTTCAGCAACTGTACTGATGATCAGATCTGGCAAGCACTTGAAATCACTTTTATGAAAGACACAGTATGTATTTTGGGTTTTCAGTCAGTTTATTTTCTGATAAAAGTACTAAAATGAATTATGGTATATAATTATTCATAAAGGCTGTAACAAAAATACTGAATGAATACTCTCTCTAGTGCAAGTGTACTACATCTTAAACATGCTTTCCTCCTCTCATTTTTATGCGTGGTTGTTACGACCCGACCCAGAAAAAGGGGAGGGTCGTAACAATAATAATTATTATTATTATTATTATCAATAATTCCCTTGGGGTGGATTAGAGTGAAACGACACTGAATAATCAGTATCTGAAAACATATATAGGTAGGGTTTATTTTAAGAATTTTGTTTTAACAGGTATGTTAGCATTTTGGGTGTTGTCATCTATATTATCTATCATAGGGATAACCCCTGGGGGGAAAATGCGTAAGGGAGAGAAAGGAAAGACAGGATAAGGGTAAGGGAGAGTAAGGGAAAGAAAAGCTGAGAGTGGAAAGATATATATATATATATAGTCACCGCCCACGGGGTCCAGCGATGAAACTTGGTAGTTGCAGCTTCCATGTCTGTCAGTTGAAGTGGTGGCCTTGATCTGGTGGGGGTGAAGGAGGGAAGCCCCCACACTCCAAGAAGTTACGAGTTATTATATCCATGGATGGTGTCCCGGGCCATGCCACGAGCCTCCAACATCTCCTGGGTCTGTGCTGAGTTCCCGAGAGGGGTCTGCCCAAAGGGTTTTTCCCGCCTTTCAAGATTGGCAGAGGGGGGGATGGGCTTTGATGGGCCATCAGAGGTACAATGCAAAAGTCCTGCAGAAGCCTGCAAAAGTCCCTTGGCAATCCTAGAATGCATAAATCATGAACCGTTTCGGTCTCTGACAGTGGTAAAACACAGCTAGAGATACATGTCACAACTAACTGTAAAATCAAATGAATGCACAGTGGAGCACTGTCAGTATAAAGAGCATAAGAAAAGTATTGCTTTTTTTTTTTTTTTAACCACACTCCAGATGTTACAACTGCCAGGAAACCTATAAGCAGCTATTGAAAATGGAGGGGCACAGCAGGTACCCTGCATGGCAGGAGCACTCAAAATTCAAAAGTAATTGAAATTAATTTAGTTGAGTAAGAAATCTGACCACTGTAATTATCTGAAGCTTCTAATCAAATTCCAAATCAATGTTGCATATAATTCCACAGTTCAATCACACTAAAATGTGTCCAGTGTTGCAGTACTGCTCATGCCTCATGTATAGTGTTTTTCTGAAACTGCATTAATTTTGTAGGATCAAAATCATATAGCAAGCATTGCTTAAATAAAGAAATTATTTCATCAAAGTGAAATTCACTGCTGATTGCTCAAAATTCACTAATGTTTCCCGGTGCCAATATTTGCCTTGTTTCCTTTCCAGTGGGGATCCATGGATTAGCAGCCAAGCCCCCATCAGCTGCACAGACAGGGATAGTCATGCTCTGAGCAGCTACCAAGAGAGTTCACAGGAGGACCAAGTTTAGCAAAGGCTCTCTAGGGGTTTCCTTTTTATTTACAGGACATTTGTTCAACCAAACTGGCACGCACAGACCAGCAAAGCCTCCAACCATATTCCTTTCATGCAGCTGTGCAGCCTGTAAACTCCATGCAAACAGAACCATTATTACTTTTCTTCTTCTGACTTTTGCTTATCCTCCCTCAGGGCTACTCAGACCCTTTTCAAGTTTTGAGCCTCAGCAGACAGCTGGAAGAGGATCAGGGAGGCTCCTTACACTGAAAACCTCAAATCTTCTCCTGACATTTAGTACTGCAGCCCAAACCAGAGCCTGGCTTTTCCATGTGGGATCGGCTGGCAAACACTGTGCAGTGCAACCATCTCCAGGAAACAGCAAATGACTCACATGTTCACTTCCAGTCTGGTACAGACACTGTCAAAGCAAATTTGTGTTGCTGGATACTGAGCAGCAGGTGGTGTGCAAGGAATAGAGATTTTTATTTTGTTTTATTTAAGTTTGAATCTTTTCTAATTCTGTCCCTGAACTACAATAAGGCTGTGGAAGCAGTGTTTTTTAATGTCCAGTGTACCTTTAAAACTCAAAAGCCAGCAGTATTGTTTTAATGCCTTTCTGTTTAACATTGTAGGGGTTGTTTTTGTTTTGTTTTCTACCCATACTAATAATCTGAAAGATATTACACTGAATAATTTACTTTATCAACCCATTAGCAGCTATGGAAGAGAACTCCAACAAAATGAACATTCCTCACTTAAAAGTCAACCCCCTCAAGAGGTAAACATAAATGCTAGAAATCTGCTGCTGTATACAGACTGAAGAGACCAGACTGCACACAAATAATATGTAAAATACTACTGGCAGGACTTGCCATTTATAGGCTTGAGTCCCACTCACACAAAGAGATGGATTTCACTACCAATTTATGTAACAACAATGGGACCAGTTCTCTGTCTCAGTTTATACATGTGTAGAATCTGACAAATTGCACAGACCAGATTTACTTAAGTTCAAATGCAAATATCCAGAATGTTGAGTCCTTTGCTTTCCCATGGATGATCATTCTCAACATTTCACATTCTAAGCAATTCCTATGGGCAGAGATTCTCAAAAGCTAAATTTGAGGCAACATCTTATGACAAAACACAGCCACTCTGAACAGCCAAGCCTCTCCCACTGTTCCCAGTGCTTTTTGGTTTTCCTCTGCTTACACTCAAAACTGACAACTTCACCTATTCCATATTCACAGGCTTTTAGCAAGATTACCAGCCCTGTCCTCAGGTAGAATCATCAGTAATACAAACCTGGCTGGCCACTAGCCATTAAAAAAACTGTTCCCATTAATTTATAAGAATTTGTTGCCTTATCCCTACTTCCCCCTAGATTCCACATACCTAAAACTCAGCCACTGTTGAGCACCTTCCTGTGTTTGTGATCAGTATTGTATTTTCTACAATGATGCAAGAGGCTGGAACAGTGTGAAGCTTTTTTTTTTAGAAATAAACAAACACCCAATTTCTTTATGAGTTAAAGAGTCTTTAATTTGCTAACCTCACTTGACCAGACTAATTGGCGTAAAAATTACACATCTCTATGTTTAGCTCCATTTGAATAAATGTGAGCAGTGTCACTGTTAATTAAGTGTAGATCAAGAGCTATCGTTCCACTACTCAAAATGTAAATTTCCCTCAAAAGGAACTGTAAATAAATTGTTACTGCTTTACACTGCACAAAACTGAATTGGGCAAACCTTGAGAGTTACAGAGCCAAGGTCAAAGAGCCTTTGACAAATCACTTGGGCTGAAGAAAGAAATAGATTCAGATATGCTCATTTTTTCCTTATTAATAGTCCTTCATTAGCAAATTAATTTCAAAAAGGCATCTAATGCAGCCCCAAAGTCCTGACTTGATTTTGGTTTTTCACAAGTGCCCAGACTTGCAAAGTCGCTGACACCTCTGTTCACATATATACAGCTGGAATGGACTGAGAGGAAAAATCCTCATTCCAGCTTTAACATTTAAATGAAGCTAAACTTTCACAACTCATCAGCTGCCATTGTGACAGTCAATGCCAATTTTTAAGAGTTCAGAATACTATTTTTCTGAAGGATTATTTTTTTTGAAAAAAAATCTGTTCTTAGCCCTTTGTTATGCTGAAGTGTTAGAAGTTTCCAGTATAAACAGACTGAAATGGTCTTGCTTTTTACTCTCACAGGTTGTTACACTAAAATCTGCAGGACTCTCTACAGGCTCAAGCAGATAGAAGCTCCATCATATCAGATAAAAGAAGCTAATAAAGGAATAGGATATGAATGACATTTTCCACCTCTTCCCCCAGTATAACCACCTACATTCATCCCGAGTTTGTGGGAGATCCATAATGACTGAATCTCGTTGCAGAAATTATGTGCAACAGTTTAAAAAATGTTTCTCTTTAATGTAAACAAGCATAATATCTAGACAAACAGACTTGGATTATAACGTCATTGTAACCGAATGAGAGAAGGAAATTATTCCAGGTTTGAAGTGAAAACTAGTTTCCAACTATAAACATGGTTGCTGTATAAATAATATTTAATATTGAAACATCACTTTTCAAACTTTTTTTTAACATAAGATAAATTCTAAACCATGTTGAGAATCTGCAACTTTTTTAGGTTGTCTGTTGGGGTTTTTTTTTAATATCACTGGCTTCAAAGTGCTTACCAGCTGCATCGGGTTTGTTCCCACTTGTTTTGAGATTTTGAGCTGAAGATTCTATGAGACTTATTTTGGTGTTTGCAATCAAAAACATGTAAGGTACTTCAGCAGAAAATATTATGTAAATTACTGTAGCAATAAAGTGAGTCATAGTAATTGTACAGTCATTGCTATGGAATTATGCCATGCATGATCAGAAAGTCTCTCTCTCTCCTGCTCCCCAGACACCCGGACCCTGCTCCGTTTCCAGCGCTGGTTATTTTTCAGCCACTGGGTGCTGCTCTCGTTAGAGGAAACACAACGGGCAGAACCGGGAAAAAGAAAACTCAGTGACGGTTTCATGACATGAATGTGCAGTTGCACTATTCACCATCCACTCGGCTTTTTCCTTTGTAAAAGTTATTTTAAAACTTTACCCCAGGTTTAGCACAGAGATCATTTCCACTGGCTTCTGTCAGTCTGGACTGTGACAGGTCTTCCATGAGATGCTGAGAATGGTGACAGGAAACCTGACTGTGCTCTAACAGTTTCTTGCTTTTTTTACATTGCAGCATGTAAAACTATGCTGAAAACCTTTATATTGAATTCACACATTTTAAGGGACCTAGCAGTTTTGTTTGTCTTTAAGCAAAAAAATTGCCTGGTCAACATTTTCAGAGATGATTATAGCTGCACAAAAGAGGATAGGATGAAATAAAGCACAGAGGTGAAGTAACTGGCCAAAAATCACCTTACAGCAACCAAACTCTGTTTGTCATGTATTATTTCAGTGTTTTTCCACTGCCTCACCAGAATCCAGATATTGTTTTGCTTACTATCTAGATATAACCACACTGTAATATTCTAGGATAACAGAGTTGGAAACACAGTAACCTTTTCCACCACCACTGTATTATGGTCTATTGTTCCAGAAGACTTTGTGCACGTCAGGAGTGAAAACCTGTGTTTTGGGCTCAGGAGAAGAAATGTCAGGTTGCAATCAGCCAAGCATCAGGAGTAAGTAGAAATAGCAGTAACAGAAGGAGTATTAAATGAGGACACAGTATAATTCATTTTGTATGGAAATCACATTCAGCAGTGTCCTTGCTACTTCAAAGAAATGAGGGGATGACACAGGACACAAATCCAGGACACAGCAAAGAGTTTTCAGATACACTATTGCCAGACTTTTGCCTCATTTCAAGCTGCTAAAATGAATTAACATTTGGTAATGCCTGAACAGCTCTCTGATATGCAAGAGAAATATAACATGTCTCTCTAATTCACTTTTGATTGATGTTGCTGAGCTATGGGAATAGGAACCATACAGCTGTGGATGCAGACAGCTTTATTGCTTTATTTATCCCTGTTCATTATATTGAAGTGGCAGAGAGAAAACAGGAAAGAGCTGTTTGGGATTCCTTTTAGTGCTTCCTTTCCTAACCTCTACATCCCACCCTGCAAAGGACTCCTCAGAGGGGTCTGTTCTGATCTCATATCCATAAGCATTAAACATGCTTGAGAGCATGGTAATAAAATAAAGGAGCATATCAAACTCTAATGGGAAAAAGCCTCGTTCTTCTCCGGGCTGCTTCACTGAAACAGGGAACATCAATCCAATCACCTCTTTGGGGCTTTTGGTTGTTTGTTTGCTTTACATGCACCAGAACTCCAGAAGAATGGCCTCCTTGCATCTCTCTCATACTCCTTCCTCAAGCCCCTGTGCCTCTCTTATTTGAAGCAAGTTCATTTGAAGAGGTTCATTTTACTCTGAATCTCTGAGGGAACCATTTGCTGCTTCCAGGATCCTCTATGTAAAATAATAAAAATCACATCTCTGCAAACCAGAGCTTTTGTCATGGCTGGCCTCATCCGTTTTACTGACTTCACTAGTGTCCACAATCCAAATCGTCTGTATTTCCCAGTTACCACATACTATCACCTGAGGTTTATGAGATTCTTTTAAAAAATAAATTCTGACTTCAATTTAAGGACTTTTGTTGTGTTTGTTGCTTTTGAGTGCAAGAACATGATGAAGAAAATGAAGCAACAATAAGCTGATTCAGTAACTAATTGCAGGCTATTCAAAGGCTCATTAATGAATAAAAAAGCCTAGAAATGTCACTGGAAGTGATCTGCAACTGCTGGTGGCAACTTGTAACTCAAGATTTTCACCTACCCACATTTTCCAACATTTGCCTTCGAGTCTATGATGAGGACACAAAAAAAAAAAAGGCATGGCAGAGAGCAGGTAGCAGAGACACAGGAGAAGATTTTTTTTCTTTTTAAACAATGACACCATTCATAAACATGAGGGAAGTAATTTCATCCAAATCTAGGTGGCTCAGGTAATCAAATTAAATCTTACAAACTAATATAAATTCTTTCTAAATAACAATCTAACAAATTAATATTTGTACATCTAAGACACATAAATCCTCCAGTTTCAGAATTTTTTTACTCTTCTCTCTTTTGGTCAGTCAAAATTGTGCAGATTATAAGAACTAGGAATCATTCAGAGCATTAGGCATTCATTTTATATCCAGTAAACGTAGTGTTAGTCCTTCAGTCACACTGTGTCTGTTATAGTCCATGAAACATAAAAAAGGTAGTTTTCTTGTGCTCCACTGGCAAAAGAAAAGGTCAGGCAAAGAGGAAGAAAGGTGTTTTACTCTTCTTTCTTGCAGAGAAGACAAGCACATAAACAGAATATGATCTAATGTTTATTATCCATAGGTAAAAGAATATGTATGAAATGAAGATTGTCAGCAGTTGAGCTTTGTTTAAGCAGCAATACCTCTACAAATATTACCTGTGTTTGGGGTGGGCAGCTGAGGGGTGTGTGTGGACACGAGAATCACTATACCCTGCACATGATTACTAGATGAATTTGTTATGATCACAGTTATGTCAGTGGAACACAGAGTGTTTCAAATGAAATAATGCTGCAAGGGGATATCTCAAAATGTTCTGTCAGCCCCAGGGCTGTTCATTTCAGATAGGAAGGGCCAATTCTTCCACACTCCAGAAAGCTGTTTTTAATTCAAGTTAAATTACATACTCAGAGCTTCTTGTTAAAATGATTTCTTCCTTTTAAACTGTTTTGACCTCCAGAAAGTCTGTGCACATCTCAGGAAGCTGACTAGCTGGAGGCAGTAGTAAGAACATTGTTTTGAAAATGTAAGAAGGCCAGCAATTTCAAGGAGCTGTTTCACATATCTTCCATTCTCTTTTGGAAAGATCCAACAAGTAACAGCCTGAGATTAGTTTCAAATGATGTGTCCCACAGCACTGTTGCCAACAGAATTGCTTGGGTACTTCCCTTAATTGCACACAGAAAATTCAAATCCCCACAGACTTTCCTCACCAGTCAGACAGAACCAAAGAAAAATCATTTACCTAACACGTAACTCATTACACTATTGGAGATAATTAAGCAGTCCCTTTTTAAAATTCTACATAATGTTGAAAACATCACATTAAAATACTATTGGAGAATTCCATTTCAAAATCAGCTGCTTTAATGTTAGGAATAGGCAAGCTAGATCTTAAGCTTTACAATTTGTTCCTGAACCTCTGTCCTCACTGTGTATGCCAGGCCATGCTGCACTAGAAGTCTGTGTATGTGACTATTTGGAAGGTAAAGCTCTGCTTCGTGGTAGGATGTACAGCAGAATCTGGTTTGTGGTAACTCAAACTACATAGTGCTTCATTTTTAAATCAGCCATCACAAAGTAATGAGACATCACAATCCTTTCTACAGCCTTCCAAAACAGGTAAATAGGAAGCATAAAATCGCAGAATCATTAAGGTTGGAAAAGACCTCCAAGATCATCGAGTCCAACTGTTAACCCAGCACCACCATATTCACCACTAAACCATATTCCCAAGGGGCCCATCCACAGACCTTTTGGATATTTCCAGGAGTGGTGATCCAATCACTTCCCTGGGCAGCCTGTTCCATTTCATGAACAAGTAGAGAGAGCTGCTGCTGTGATATCTCCAAAGTATCAGGTAGAAGCATGCTCCAAGATACAGCTTCAAAATATAGTGTCACTGAAAAAATATTCAAATCACTTCATTGAGCATGTATTATATGTGTTTCCTGCTGGACTTAAAATCACAACAGGTAAAGCATTACAATAAAGGAATAAAGCAGGTTTTTCCAGGATTATTTATACAGATTGTCCCAGCCCAGCACAAGGAGATTCACACTCAGTGCAATGGTACAACTACAACTACTGATCCCCCTACAAGTGCAGCTGGACTAACCTGCAGCTATAGAAATCACCCTGCAATGGCCAACTGAAATCACTATCCACCACTCAAAATCTGCATCCTTCAGGAGCTGGAATGTTGTGTAGTACCAGAACTCGTAGAACAAAAAAAAGTGGCTTAGCTCTTTCTTCAGTGCAGGTCCCGAATTAGACTCATAAAAGCAATTACCTGGCAGAAATAGTCTCCAAGTATACATTATAAATATTTTTGGCCTTAATTTACATCAGGCTGTCATTTACATACTTCATACACTACTTGAACAGCTTTCTTTGGTCTTTTGGGAACATAAACCCAACAGGTAAAAATACAAGCATATTCCCACAACAGAGCCATTCATTGCCAATGTCCCTGAAACACACTGGAGAAATGAGAAAAAACATAACAAGTCCAGATTTTCCCTTGAAGTGTGTGCACATAATTCCCATAAAGCCATTAAAAGTTAGATGCAAGCAAGTGGAAGCAACTAAGAGAAATAATAATTAAAAATTCATATTCCATTTTATATCACTGAAGCACTATCTTGAGTAATTGGCAGAATCCCAGAGCTCCTGACCAGGGAACACCAATCACTCTGTCGCTGGCCAGTGTCCTTCATCCAGAGTCATCACATGGGATAGACCAAATTAAAAAACCCACACCAGCACTGCTATTTCAGGCTTTACACATGCCCACAAGCATTCTAAAGAGTGAAAGAAAAAAGCTGTGACTGAGATCTTTGTATTTAGATATATTGTAGTATCAGATGGGGCCTTCTGGGGCTCTAAAAATAGAGAGCCTGGAGTAGACTGTACTTATCTGCTGGTTCCTGTGCCAGAAATTTCATCTTCCTACTCTGTCTTGTCCTCCAGCAAGGTAGATGGTCACAGCACTACATCCCTTAGGTAGCAACACAAAAACACAAGGCACAGGAAAGTAAACAGTCTGTGCTCTGAAAACTGTACAAGCTACTCAAGTCATAGAAAAAGCCTGGACAATTTAAAAAATGCAAAGAACCCGTCAGATAAAGAACAAGCAGCAGTTTGCTGGAGAAAGGATTCTAGGCATATATACAGTTTGAAATATAGTTCTTTCCCATTCGTCTTCACTTTTAGATACATTTAAGAGGAGTAATGTGGGACAACACACAAATTACTACCTGTGTGAATCTGAAAGCTGTAAAGGACAAAACTGAACCCAAGTGTGTTTGCAGAAGAAATGCCTGGGTGGATTTTGTGTTCATCTGCAGAAAAATTCTGCTACATCTGCATGTGTGTATTTCACCACATTGCCTGATAGATAACTATTTCTTCAGTTCTGTGTTCAAAAAGAATGACAGATGTACTCTGAAAATAAGATGTATTTCCCTCGTGAAGAAAAAGAAGGGAAAGAATGAATTACAATCATGAAATACAATCCCACAGTGAGAGTCACAGGTCCAAAAAGAGTTTTTCCCTGTGTTCTTGAAAAGGACAGGCATGAAAGCAATGAAAGCATTAACAATTACTCCTACATACCCACTGCAAAGCCAGCATAAATGAAAAGTTGACAGGGAGGCACACAAAACTTCATTTAAAACGCAGTTTCAGGAAACAGCCTTTTTTTTTAAAAAAATACCTTTTAAGAAATACTGGAGATAATAGGAACAGTAGGTGGATTCAAAATATTGTGTTCAGTCATATTTCTGAAAAGCTTAAGATGAATTATAAAAAGCTAACAAACACCAAAGCTCTTTCAAAGGAAAAAGAAAGAAAAAGATAATTTTCAGAAAACTTCTCAAAGTAGTTGACTAACAATAGATGAGATGAGAGTGTTGACAAGTGAAGAATTTGTTAGTGATCTGGATTCTTCCATTTTTCACTAGAATTATTAAAAAGTCATTGATAAAGAAGTTCATTTCTTTGGTATCATGTTGAAGTCCTATATTTCAAAACTGCCTCTCTTGCTGGAGACCCAGTGGCAATTAAATTGAATATTAAATTGAATATTCAACAGTATATTATATATGATGAGAACTGGAGATCACCATCTAGATCTTAATAAGCAATGGCAATATCCCATAATTTACATTTAACACCCACTAGTCAGAGAAGCAAACTGTTCTGGAAAATACATGACACAAGTTTTACTGATTGTATCAATAAAAACAGCCACTCTCAGCTTCCAGTCATGCAAAACTGACATTTCTAAGTTTCCTATAGGGATTAAGATAGCATGGTCAGAATTGGAAAACACATGTTACCTATAATGTTCTGCTTTAAAGTACAAGAGTGATCAAAAATTCAGGAAGACCAGTACAGAGTTCATTTTCCTACAGCACTTAACAGAAGCAAAGGAATTGCATAAGTTTTTTTACTCTTATAACAAAGCGTTTTGACATCAAACATCAACTCAGTAGTTAAAAGACCTGAACTCAAAATTTATTTCACTGCTTGTATTTTTACCTCTATTGCTTTTTATTTTTTTTTCTTTCCCTTCTTTGCATCTCCTGGTGTTTTTAAGCATCTACTGTTATTCTCTTTACTCTCTGCCCATTCCTCATGTTTAGTACTTTTATTTCCTTCACCTTGTTTCAGAGTATCAACCCCCTCTCACAATATCCACACTTCCTATGTGGTAGTCCAGTGTATTAACACTACTGCCAAACACAACACAAATTTTATTTTGGACTAAACATATAATACATTTCTTGTAGCAGATACATCAAAAATGTTAGGCATATGTCTTAATATAGGCAGGCAACATAAAAAAAACCCCCACGATTCATTCTTTTGCAGTAGAAAGGAGGACATTTTCTACATTCTAAGCAATGTAAATTCAGGATGATTTAATCCCTTTTATACCTTAACAACTTAAATTTCTGAAAGTTCAAAGTGTATTCATGCATATTTTGAAGAGGAGGGTTTTACTGTAAAACGTTTGGGTTTGACTAACAGGCATACTTAAAACCATAATTCTGTGAATTAAACTTTTATCTTTAAGATCTTTACTATCTCTTGAGATTCCTCACCTTAAAAGCGACACCCTTTGCCTTCGCAGAAGTGAAGGAGGATGATGCATCAGGAAAAAACTGCAAATTCAGAAGCTCTTGCAATAAGCACTCTTTCACATGTATATTTATTTCATTTTTATATATTCTTAAAAATTAATTTTACTAGAAGCTTTGATATTTTTCTTTTCTTCATGATGGGACTGAACGTGCCCTTGCCCACAGCAGAGGGACTGGAACTAGATGATCCTTAAAGGTCCCTTCCTATGATACATTCTATGATTAAGTAAACCAAACAAGAATGCTTGATTTAATATGACATGGCAGGACACATCTAACATTTTTCAAGTGCAATACCTGAAATACTGAAATATTCTGTGTGATAGTAGAGATGCTAAGTAAGATAACAAGATAAATAAAATGCTAAGAAAGACAAGTGAACCAGTGAGACACTAAGAGAAATTTCAATACCTAATGAAATCCTACTACCTAGTGAAGTGCTCTTGCAGCTGTTTTCAAGCTGGACGGTGCTTCTGAATAACAGATGAACACACAAAATGCTGAAGTCTCAAAAGCAGTGATTTTCCCATGAGAGTAGCCAAGGTCAAATAAAAACCCTGACTGTACATTAATTCCTTTGCATTAAAGCATATTAGTCTGAGAGAAAACTGTACATTTCAAAAGCAAAAAAAAATAAAATTAAAAACTAGTAAATGCTTTAGCAGTCACCAGCAATATTTTCAATGTAGTCAACAACAGAAATGTATGGAACATCTACTGCATTTGATTTTACCTTAGAGAGTAGATAATTTTCCTTAATTTAGGCTGCAGATAAATTTTGGGGATGAGCTTTTTCAAAATGAGATGTGCTATTTTAAGAGCCAACCACAAATAACACCTATTTAAATGAGTCACTGAAATTACAGGACAATATTCTGCCAGTTTTCCAGACACTATAATTTTAAATGCAAAGACCAAATTACAATTAAAAAAAAAATAAACAAACAAAAAATCCCGTCACCTAATGCATATGCTTCTGTTCATGCTCAGACAACAAGAGCTCCATGAAAGTCAAGTCAATCACATATGAATCAGAATAAAATGGAAAGCAAATAAGAAAATTTTATGTGTCAGTTAAAAACATGTATTGCCTTTGTAATAGAGAGCTATTTCAGGTACAAGGCGCATGAGCAGAAGACCAAACACAACCGACTGTCAATAGGTCCAACATGCACACACTGAGAACAAAACTGGTGATTGTTTACAAATTCAGAAGTAAATTGATTAGTTGGGAACCAGCAGAAGGATCCCACCCTAAGGATGTTTGAGCCTACAGTGCAGTGAGAGGAGATCAGAGTAAGAGAACAGAATGTAGCACTTTCACCCAGGTGCTGCACCCACTACAAATGGTGTTTCCAGTTTAGCCAAATCCTAAGCCTCAGCTCAGCAAGGCTGACTATAAAACTGGATGGGTCAGACAGAGCAATCAGCATCTGCCTTCGAATGCCACACACACACACTCTTTGGTTAACATAATTCATCATGGTTAGGGCTGCAGTTAAACCAGAACAGGCCAGTCACCAGAGTCTAGCTTAATTCTAGTCTGGCCCAGGACAAAATTCCCCTAGAGTCTTAATAACAGGCAGTCTGTTAATATTGAATGTTCTATATTTTAGTGATTATCTTCATGGGAAAACAGCTTTTGCAGAAGCAAACTAAATGAGATAAAAGATTTCAGTTCAAAAAAAGGTTACCTACAAAGTGTTTGCTCTTTCAATTAGCAACCTCCTCCCACACAAACTTATTTCTTAGCAGTTTGCTTTAGGCTGGAATAGGACATGTTTGATTCATTATCATGGGACTGAAAAATTAGGTTTATATTCTATATCCCTTGAAAGAGCAAGAGGAGAAGAAACATAGGCTAACAGACTAAACAGGAATACACATCCTTTATTCTGGCACAAGAAATCACATCTACAATTTATCATGAAAAAATCCATTAAGAATACCCCACAGCTAGAAAAAAACCTCAAGCTGGTGTTAGCTTTTGATTACAGAGGAGTAGAGCAGCTGTTCATAGAAGGGAAAACAGCTACTTTGCTATTCTGTTCTTTTTCACTTCGCCAATAATACAGCTGCATTTTCACCTTCAGATAGGTAAATTTCAAAACCAGTTAGCAGGCCAGTAATTACCTTATTTATTTATTTATTTAAATTTAACAGAAAAGCCTATTGATATTCTGTCCAGCCAACCAAAACTGTCCTTTGTCCTTTTACCAATGTACTTGATCCATTCAAATGTCACGTTTTCATCTCAAAGCACACAGAGAACACTTGCAATTAGGTCTTAGAGCAAACAAAGCAACCAAAGTGTCTATACTTGTTTCTTTCTTCCCTTTCCTTTCTACGAGGAAGGGAAATCTTTTAGGAGAAAAAAACAAAAGCATGTATCTTAGCTTCCCAAACCAGTCATTTCCCCCCAGTTTAATTATTTTCATTTATTTACTTCTTGATATTGTGAAGTCTGATTTTCCCGAATCCAAGAATTACCAATGGCTGCAGGTTTGGCAGGGAGGACTCAAGAGAAAAGCACTTCCAGATGTTAATAAATAAAGACTATAGCTGGGGATTAGAGTCTCCAGAGGTGTTCTAATTATAAATTCATACCTTTTGCTAGAGAAAACATCTCTTCTAGTGAGTGCTCCACTGTTCTCTGTATTCACACACCCTCTCAGATTTGCTCTGTGCCTCATCCCCTGCTCCTCCTGGTAGTTTCACCCTTTGTCTTTAGAAATCTCTACCCTCTTCCATCCACACTTGCTTAGCCAGAACATCTTTGGAGATAGCTTACTTCACTGTTATTCAATGCCTCTCAGTTTGCAGACCCCTAAATATTTTCTGACAGAAAATCTGGGTCCTAACAAGTGAAATAAAGAGGAATATGTCTCGTCACAGTCTATTTTCAAACAGAGCACGAACACCATTTCTTCTGTGGCCTCCAAACACATGCTGGAAGCCCCTGGGCTAGTTCTTAAAGAGCAGGAAGAGTGGAAAGACTTGTTTCTGGCTTGGTCAGCAGTTTGCAGGGTTACTTTGTTAACCTTTTTCTCCTTTGTTTCTTCCCTACAAAATGCAGAAACAGCACCACACTCACAGCAGCTCACATAGCGATGACAAAAATTAATTTAAGTTTAAAATGCTCCGTGCCTCTTGGATTAAAGGTGCTAATGAGATGAGAAGTGCAATCATCATCTCAGGCCTGACCTGTTGCACTTTAGCTGTTCATCCTGGCATGTGCTTCACACCCGATTACACAAAGCTTTGTCAGTGAAGCTTTCTGTGTAGCTGTAGCACCAGTAACAGAGCAGGGGTTTGTGTAGAGAAGCAACTGCACATCAAGTGTCTGCTTTTTAAAATGCATGTCTAATTTTCACAGGCCAGAGACTTCCCATGAACTACTTCATACAGCTACCTAAATAGTGAATACAAGTGAGACAGACAGGAAAACAAGCGTAACAACTTTAAATATCAGCTGTTATATGCAGAACATATAACAGACTTCCCATCTTAGATTGTATAGCTGTCACACCACAGCTTTAATTACTCTCAATATAACAATATGAATGCAGCCATCTGAAGCTGTCTGGAAAATTTTCTCTAGTCATCAAATGATCAATGAGAGCAGGCTGCTACTGTTGACTTAATTGTTCCAAGGCATTGTTTCTCTCTGTTTGTCACATTCTTGCCATGACCAAATTTTAGGACACATTCTCTGGCATGCAGCCCCTTCTTCTCTACATTCAACTTCAACCCACTCATAGTCAGATTATTTGAGATAATTATCATAGAATGGTTTGGCTTGGAAGGGACCTAAAAGATCATCTAGTTCCACCTCCCCTGCCAGAGGCAGAGACACTTTAAACAATTTATCCAAAAATTTTAATGCTGGTCACTTATTGGGGCTTAATATTGAATTTCTTAGTCTCTTAATAATAAGTCTTTGTCATTAAATGATTTATCCTATGCTAGCCCACAAAAACACTGGGTTTTCTGCATTTGCTTTCCCATGTCAACCATTCCTCTTCCTTTGTAGTTCTGGAAAACTGCTATTCTACAAAAATTTTTCTCACAATAGGTACATGCAAGAAACACTTTCTGTTCCTAGGTCAGATCTGACTATTTGGGAGACTTGCAGTCATCTCATTTATTTGTATATACTTCATCTTATTCACATTAAAAAACCCCATGTATTAAGCTTAAATATTTATAAATCTGAGAATCTGTTACTGCTCTTGTGAATTCTATCCGTGAAGCTCTGAAAAGGGCAACTATTAGATCAAAATATGTTTTTTAACTAAACTTTATTTTGTTTACTGCTTTTTTCTAACAAAAAGTTTGAGGACAGTTGTTGATCCAGCATCAGTTTGACATCTTTTTTCTCTATGGAGATAAATGACCAGCAACTGAGACAGTACCCTAAAACAAGGTATATAACTAGCACAAATATAACTGGCACATAACTATGATGATTGCATCACCTCCTGTGAATTGCCCTGAAAGCCCTCTCTATGATGCTGTTACCAACTGACCCCAAGCACATCAGTCAGCTGCATCAGTTACAGCCAAAATGTAGTTCTTTCATCAGTGCAGTTCTGTAGTCAGTGAGAAATATGAGTTCATGCTCTATGACAGATAATCACAGACTTTCAAAGAAAATTAAAAGATTGATGAAAAAGTGTAAAAATAGAATAAGCAGTTGCCAAACCTGCAAAGGAATAAGAAGATCACCTCCAGCAGACAAACCCCAAACTTTAGTATAGAAGGCAAAAATATCAGGATCATGTGATTTAACATTAAACAGTGATGATCTACCAATCTTCATACAGTCATTAATCCACTGTCCACAAAACAGCCATACACTCCCACGACTTTCTTGCAGATCAAGAACTTCCATGCTTACAGTTACAGAATGTGGTTAAAAAGTTTTTCACAGTTAATACATAATTCTTCAAGATTATCAATGCCATCCATTCTAATTAAAAACTAGCAACTCAGGATTTACTTAAATTCAATAGCGGATGTTCGTTGCAACATTCAGAACACCTACTTGCTGGGTGTTGGTTTTTAGTTTGCTTTTTTGAACATAAAGCACAAAAAGCTTCTCCCTAACTATTCTTCCATGCAAAGCCTGCATTTCCCACAGGCAGAGTATGCTTTAGCATTTCATTAGATGGACAACATTGAACTTATTTAAAAACAGGGAAGCAGTGTCATAGCTCATTTGCTCTGATGCAATTGTGGGGAGACAGAGCCTGTGTGCCCAACCACAGGGAACATTTGGCATAAAAAGACTCAGCAGGAACAATGTTTTTATATAACTAAGTACAATGGTTTGTCAGAAGGGGGTTTTCATGCTGTAGGCAAATGGCAGCCTAACCCCTTTTTTTCTTGCATTGAAGCCTTTGCTGAAATTCAGATGTGGCACTTAGTGAGTTTTAGGAGTTTTCATGAAGTCAGTCACCCAATACATGCTTGGTTCTGACTAGCAGAAACATCCTACCTGAGATGGTAATAACTGAAATGAACCCCAGCAGTGCCAAGAACTATGCTGAGTTACTTCAAGTGCCTCAACAAATCCCTGGGGAAACAATACCCTCACAGATCTACAAAACAGTAGCCAAGTCACCCGGCAAACATTTAAATTTGGAAGTGTTTTGCATCAAACCTGTAATGTTATGCACAGTATTTTTCCACCTGTTTTTCATAACATTCTTCCTTGCTTTCATTATTGTGTTGTATTGTACAGAACTGACAGCATCACATCACAAACGTGTATTTGCACCCTAAAAGTTTCACATATACAGTAACAGCAGACACACAAATGCTTTGCTGACATCAGCGGGTTCACTTGAGTACCTCAACTTCTTCCTGAGGACTTTTAATATAACCATGACAGACTTCTGACAGCTCCACCAACTTTGTCCTGGAACAGGACTATTTGTGAAGATGCACAATCCACCTCCTGCAGAAAAACACAGACAGAAGGCCTTGGCCCCAGACACGGAACCTCTAAAATCTGGTGCACTGATTTGCAAGGACACTCAAGCTAGTATAACTATTTATGTGTTATCAATAATCTCTGACTGAAACCAGGATATCACATTCACTCACCACCACTGGAGAGGCTGAGCTAGAAAAATTAATATATAATAATAATAATAATGATGTAATGAATCACACAGCATGCTTTCCAGGGTTTCAAGTCTTCTCTTCTGAACCATGAGTAGAATCACTGCCTAAAACATCATAGGAAACCTCTCTCTAGAGCAGTATATAGGGGTTTTTTTGTTAGTTTCTAAGGTAATTAAGATAAGTGTGAGGAAAATCTTGAATTAAAATCACATCTAATTACACCTGGGTCTTTTCTACATATTAGACACTTTCTGTTTATCTCGTGATAGGAATGCTGGTCTAGAATTTCTGCTGTTCTAAAAACATCAAAAAAACCATTTTTTTACCTAGAAACACACTAAGCAACCCATTAAAAAAAATGGTACTTCCTTTTTTTTGCTGCATTACATATCTGAATGCTTATCTTTTTTTTGATGTTTCATATTTATTGGGACAATCTCATCTCTAAACAGAACATGAAAATACACACACATGACGGAAGATTATATATGTAATTATATGTATATTAAGCATATTATATAAGATGCAGAGAAACCAATAATATCTTTTGCACTGCGTCATGGTGCAGAAATATTACACAGTAAACTGTATCGAACTCCTTTGTGCAGCTGGCTTTCAACATCATGAAATACTTCTTGCACTGCCTTAGGCATTTGTTTTTTAAACTAATGAATGTATGGGTTAGTTCCTTGGTTCTGCAGTGAGCATAAAGTGTTCCTTCAGAGGGGAAAAATAATCAGGGGGGAATGTTCAGAGAGGAAGTATTACAAGAGCTTAATAAACAGATATAAAAGTACAGCTTCAGGTAAGACTTTAGACAGCAACACTGATAATAATACTCTAAAAGGAAGCAAAACGAGATTTCGAGATGCTGTGAATATAGATTTTAGAGCAAAGAAAATACAGACAAAACAGAAGGGAGCCTTATGAAATGCAGAAATGCAGGGAACCCCAGAGGTCACACATTGTAACAGCCGTGGGAACTGTCCGTATGGCAGGAGGGAAGAGGAGCGAGTGGTGATGGCAGCTATGAATCACTAATGCATTTAGCCCAAGGGTAATGCGGGCACGTCAAGGGAAGGCATTTTTAATCAATAGTTTGGAGATCTTGGAAACAGTTCTCTGACCTAAGGCCAGTGAAAGTGAAACACTAACAAGCTTCTCAAAATAAGCAGAAGGCAATCAATTCACACTTCCTGAAACACAGATTCTCTTTACTCCTCCATAACGCCCAAGACTTCTTCCCATCTTCTGAGAATTTATGGATGAAATCTTGATAGCTCATACATAGCATTGGGCAAATTTGTATTGATTATCAGCCAGCAAGAACTCTTTACACACATATGTTAAGAACCTGATATATCTCTAGCTTGGGTATGGTTTCTGGAACTTAAAATATCTTTAGTTTTTTACTCTGAAAGTCAGCAAATATGTGGTGCAACATTAAAACCATCAAGACTGAGGTCTTCATAATTCTCTTAACAAAATATTGCTCATGAATTATCTGTCTTGTTAAGAGAAGAAAGGAGAGTAATTTATCAAATCCACATTTATGTATTCATTCTCTTCTCTTGTTATTTCAAAGCTTGTTTTGTACCTAATCTACATTTAATATACCCTCTATACATATGGTTTTTATAAATCACAGAAATCTGAGATGAGAACAAGATCTTCTTTTGCCTAAATGATGTTTTGCTTCAATTTTTTCATTATGGGTAGAGAGAAGTTACAAAATAAAACACTATTACCTCAGGAGTAAGGAAAAAACCCCCAACATCATGCCCTAGACATTCCAAATAAGTACAAATCTGTTTTCTTAGACTCTTTCAGGTCAGAGGGGACCTTAGTATGGGATCTAAAACAACATCCTTATTGAAACAGGAGAAGCATTGAACTCTGACTGGGTTGCTTAGATCTGCGTGTAAATGGGTCAGAAAAATTCCCAGGACAGAGATTCCACAACCTTTCTGGGCAACAGGTATCCCACCTCTCCCAACCTCCAACTTTCCCAATATCCACAGCTTGACAAATCTATCAGAGAACAGCCTTGCAATGCATCTGTTAGTTCTCTCTGCTCACTCAAACACATCCCATGTTCTATAGACACATGTAGGTCAAGATTCCTCAAGAAATCCCTGCTGAGTCCCTGAAATATGACTTCACATTTATCTGGTAAAAGTAGTACTGGGTGATACAGTAAACCATCAAGCAAAGAATCAGATTAAACATTAATCTCTCACTAAAATATAAAAACTTTCTTGGGTAGAGGAAGAAAAATTTTATCCCCTTTGTAGCTAACAAGAGAGTAGCCCATGAACAGGTTGTGAAAACAAAGAACATCAGATATGTCAGCGAGGCAGAAATTTATACATATTCTCTCTGTAAATTCAAGACTGCATGCAGTAAGCATTTGTAAAGCATCTTTAAGCTGGTATTTCTAACACAAAGTGTTGACTTTTAAGATCAAGTTTGTTCTTAATAAATACTATTATTTGGAGATGGTGCTCAAACCTGCAATTGCAGATGAAACATCATTATAACTGTAGGTGAAACAACAGTACAGAAAGGATAGTCCTAAGAATTGTTCTAAGTTCAGTATCTAATAAAATGTGAGATAACAGAAAATAGATACTGAGAAGCACATGATGATGATGATGATGATGATGATCAGTATAAGTCATGGCAAGAGCATGTCAACGTAATTACAGCCAAATGCAACTATCAAATGACAGTCCAGTGATTTCAGTAGCACTCTTCAAATGTTATCAGTCTAGTAAAGCTGGATCCATCCTCAGAATCCATAGTGTTTAAAATATCTCATATATTCTGACATTTCTTTTGTGCAGCAGGATCTCCTATTTTGTCTACCTGAAGGACAAAACCAGTAACCAAATCCTCTTCATTGGAGCCATTCATTTCAGAGAGCAACTGGCCATGTAAAGTTTGGTTTCTCACTTTTAACAAAACAAAGACAGGATTAAGCAGAGAAAGTTTGGTGTTTGTGCCTCTGATTTAAGTATTACAAGATGTTCTTATATATGTAAAAACAAATTTTAAAAACTGTACGAATTCAGGATAGGATCTTATTATTCTGTCTGTCCTACCTTCTCATAGTCTCTCTTTTTATTCTGACCTTTCCAAAACACTGCAAAATGAAAGTTTTCACAAAAACTGTGCTAAAGGTACAGCTGATACCAGACTCCAGGATGGTGGGGTGAAGAAAACTCCCCCAGACTGCATCTTAAGCTGAATCACTTCATTTTTCTTATGTAACACCACCCAGAAAAGAAACTTGTGTAAGTGGTATAAGCAGGAGATGTAATGCATAGGCCTAAACTTTAATGACAAGATATGCCTCAGCCACTTCTAGAACGAAGTTTCAGTTCAGGAAGAACCCAAGCCAGATCCTGGAATTATCATATATCAATAAAAGTCACCACACAGGCTGAGGTGCCTCCATGAGTCAATTTTTCAATGGAGCCAGTTTTACTAGGGATAAACTGTATCTGCAGTCTTATGTGGTTGTAGCAGTAGGCAAGCAGCCTCTCTTTGTGGCAGTCATGGACTATTTTGCTTTCTTGATTTACAAATAATTAAAACTGTTTATTATCTTTGTCAGATAATAAAACTGCATCCACATGTATAAATTCACTTTTCTGAAGGTAGTGTGAAGTAGAAGTCAAACAGCAAGAGATCCTGACTGAATTCCTACAGCAGCCAACACTTCATATCTGCTGCAATAGAAAAACAAACCATCCAGAACCACAAGTTGCTATTTGTCTTACAGCTATAACTTAAAATAGCGCCTTTAAATTAAAGCTGACGCACAAGCAAAAAACCCGCAGAGAAACAAACCCCCAAACCATTAACACTGGAAGTGATGGCATCAATCCAGCACCATCGAGGCCTGATGGACTAACCATGTATGGAGATCTGTTGGCAAAGTGAGAACTTTACCAAACCACACACCCCACAGAGGAAATATGTACACAGACAAAACTTACAAAATACTAGTTCTTGTGAATCTTTTCGATTATCTTTGACCTTTGATCTTAACTGCTTCCTTAAAAAAACAAACAAACAAAAGCACACACACAAAAACCCAAGCAAACAAAAAAAAACCCAAAACAAAACAAACAAACAAAAAAACCCACCAGCAAATACCATGTAGGCCAAATTTCAGATTTTATCTTTCATGTTATAACTGCCTTTAAGAACAGTAATTGACATGAGACGCACAGTATCAAATGCAGTAAACACATGTAGCAAGATGTAGCCCCTTTATGAATTTGCTTAATAGAAAAAAAAATATAGAAGGGGGAAAAAAAGCAACATAAAAGGCTGTAACATAAGCTAAAGGACTAGGAAGGTCTCCAATTGCCATGTTAATGCTGCAATTTACTGCTCACTTAGTATGCTGATGTGCTTAATTTTTTTTCAGTGGAGCTCTGATGTGGTGTGGAAAGAAAACACAAGACAATGATTTGAAGGACAAAAAAGCTGGACCATGAACAAAGAATTAAACCATCTGCTAAACAGCCACTTGAGATATTTTTTTGATTTTCCCACTTTCCCCTTCCAAAGTGTTCCAAAATGATTGCATAGCCTGCAGCAATTCTACAGGGAAGACTCAGTCTGAAAACTCACACCCAGCCCCTGACCAGGATAACGAGTTTGCACATAGGAACGGGGAGAGGTTGCAAAGTCAGTGACACAGTTCAGTGGAGGACCGGGGGCATTTGTGTAAAAGACAAAAAGACTGTGAAAATCAGGCAAAACTGAGGGCTATGAAAGCCATAACTGCCACCTCTTTGGCTTTGAAAAGCTTTCTCTTTTGGTACCCAAGAATAACATTTAAGGCAGCTAACTTTTTATTTCTTTTAACAACTATTCGCTGTTTTTCCTCTTTCTCCTCACATTTTTTTCCCTTTCAACAAGTCCATCATGTCAGTATGTGTAAGTATCCTCAGGAGACATTTTCTGTGGGAAAGGCCAAGCAATTACATTTAAAAGGGAAGAGATCTTGGTGTGCTACAAGTACAAACAAAGCAAAACAGCACTCTCAAGTGATGAAGCTAAATCAAATAAATTCCTGTTTTTCACTTACATGAACGATAACTCGTCTTTACAGTCACTTTGATATTCTTAGGAAATTCCTAGAGCCTGACCTACAAGACACAATATGGGAAAAATTAAGCTGTTTGGTCCTTTAAGCAGTCAAACATCAGTAAGTGATGTGAAGAACGAATCTCTAGATAACAAGCACTACAGTAAAACTACAATGAAACAATTCAGAATGTAAGAACTCTTACAGATGGCATGAAGATAATTTTGACATGTAATCCAACATAGCATAAAACTGAATTAGATCTGTGGGACTTTGAAATTATAGTTCCATATGGCTGCCATTACAGTGAACCACGAGAGATTGCTACCAAATTTGTCAAGTTACTTAAGATAAAAATTTATTTTCTAAACAAGTAGGTTATTATAATTCTTCAGAACAGTGAAGAGCCCAGTAAAGAAGTTGAAATTGGATCAGTTTAATGTTTGCTGTGTTACAAAGAATATATGATCAACATTTTATAAATCAACATCATTTAAAGATTATGTAGAAACTGATAAAAATATTGGAATAATATAAAATGGGTGTTGTGCATCAGTGTTACATGAATCGTGACAAAGCAGCAGAAGATGCTAAAATTAGCATGCTAAGACATTCATGTCTTTTGCATACTGACAAACTGTGGTCACCCGTTTCCTCAGAAAAGCATTCTATATTTAGGCATCTGATGGTTTTTCCACAACAGGAATTACTATTAGATCTGTTTGGTAATAAAAACATTGTATTTCCCTGATCAGTGAACAGGCCTCAAAAATATGAATAGCCACAAAAGGGGAGATGGTTTCAGAATGTCTGTGTTGCCCACGTCTTATGGGACAGAAGAAGAAACCCAAGAAGATTCTTCTGACGGCACCGACAAGTAGAAAAGATTGCAGGCAACTGCTCTTCTCTCGAAGATGCAAGGAGATGATAGGGCTATAAAGTCTGTTGTGAGAACAGCAGATGGAAAACTGCTATATTTTTTAAAGTGCATTCTAGAGTGTGTGCTAAATGGAAGCAGCAGGTCACCAACAAGATGTGCAAACCAAACCCAGCCAAGTAATTCAGTCTGACCTAGAAAGTGAAAATTCACAGAGAATTTGTCACCTCTGCGTGCCATGTGCTGAATCAGCAATAGGATTTCCTACTTCCTATCCTTCCTTTCTTCCCTCCTCTAAACAGACCACATTCTAGCTGTTCTTACTATCTAAATAATTGCATGTTTTCACCAGCAAATCTTATTCCATCCAGTTATCTCTAGCAATTTACAAAAGGTAACTTTTTGTGTTTCTTCTTTTGAAATGTTCTCTTTTACAGATTGAAGCATATTAAAAAAGTGCTTTCTATATCCACTCTCACCCAAGCATTTTAAAAATGCAGATACACAAACTCTATAAAGGAGGTGACAGAACTTAATTGTCTTGACTTCCTCTGTTGCAAAACAAAAGTGACATTACACAACATGTTTTCTGTCAGCAGTTACGCTGTCATCTTGCTTTTTTAACTACAGGTAACATGAATAGCATGATGTGATCTAAAATACACAGTAACTATGAAGTGCCACCTTGATAATTTACTACAGCATTTTCAGACATTGTCATTTGGGTGTATTTATACAAAAAGTAACTAAAAATTCTGCTGTATCAAGCTAACAGCTTGAAAAACACATGCAAGACATGAGTGAGAAATTGAGGAATGCAACTCCTCAGCGTTGAGGAACACAGTCTAGTGTAGACAACCTGAATATACATTCAGAAAAGCAGTCATACTTATGTCAGGAAAAATAAGAGAGTCCTATAAATCATTCACCACCAGCTGTATCCCCAGCCAGCCATCGTATTTCACACCTCTCTTTCCTTTCACCAGAGGGAGCTGATATGCAGCTCTGAGACCATCTGTGCAGCCAAAGTGAGGTTTTAAGATGCTTTCAAGCCCCATATGCAGTAAAAGGGGAAAATACTCCCATGACACTATTTAGGTACTTAATTTGGCAAGCCAATCTCCCTAGACTCCTGCAGCATTCATGGAAACAGAGGATCATCCAGACAGGAAGTTCTCAATCACCATTCAGATCCTCTCCATGTTCTGCACGGGCTATAAAGCAAGTCTGTGAAAACTACTTGACTAACTTAAGAGTAAACAGCTAGAGTAGAAGAACTGCCCAAATTGTTCACCCAAGATTTTCTACATAAGGAGCAACCACAATTTCAAGTGATAATGTCTGAATATAGACAGAGAAAGATGGTGAATGAAGATATGCTCAGATGCTGTGCAAAACACAGCAGGAACACGGGAGGACAAAAGAACTTAAGATACACAGATATGATGATATATTTGCTTTAGTATTACAGATCTAGACATATCCTGAACACCTTGTGTTTGATGTCCAGATAAGCTGGGAAATTAAAAGCAGCATAACTGCAATAATTAAGTAACACTTTATTATTTACTTATGGCTACAGAAATGCAACTCCAACTGTACCAACTGAAATAATATAATTTCTGTTGTTATGATTAATTAATCTACCAATCTACAGCATATTCAGTCCTGATTTTACAGTCTGTGTTCAATGCTCCCCCAGCACGAAAAGATCACACTGTCTTATTAATTGACTTTCAAAAAAAACCAACCTGAAACATATCACACAAAGTAAAATCTTGCTAAAATAGAGCTAAATTTCTGGGAAATCTTTTGTCACATATGAGAAAAAGAGTGAGGAAAAAGTAGTGAGGAAGTTCAAGTAACCAGACTGTACTATTTTTTGCCTATTCAGAGCAGCAAAACACAAAATTCATAGACTGAATCAATACTTCAGAAGTTTCTGGTAACAAATATAACTCATTGAAACATAAAATACAAACACAAGTTTTAAGCTATATTTTAAATTCTCAAGTACTTCTTTTAATCACATGTGCCAAGAATGGAAGTGGTAGAGTAGTGATTGGTTCATTTATTTTTCTTGTAAGATGGTCTTCACATTCAAAAGTCTTGCTGCAGGGCAAGGAACCAAACTGACACAGGATAACTACCAACTGCCAATGTGACAGAGCAGATACATTCCAAATTACAAAGATCATTATGTGCTGGATGCTGATTACTTGCCTGCTGAGCCTGATGTCACTTATCTGTTGCATTATGTACTCTGATCAGGAAAAGTGTTGGCAATTTGTTGAATTACTTTTTATTGAGAAACTGTCAAGACTGCTATTTAGTACTATAAATTCTGCTTGATTCTCAACTATTATTTCCATTCCCATCTTAAGAACAATGACTAACACACTAGGGTCATAAAATGTAATAAGCAAGAGTCTGATTTATTTCTTTTTTATAATTATTTTTAAAAAGACAAACTCTGTATGCCAGAGACCATTCTCCCTGCATTCTCCCTGGCGTAATCTTACTTTTTTTTTTTAAATTTCAAATCAAGTCTTCAGTTAATGTTTCAGACTAGGCAATATCTCCCCTGTTCCTCTCCAGGCTCCTTGTCACATAGATGGCAGCTTATTTTCTTTGACACAAACTCAACTTTGAATATTCGACGTGACATGCTTCAGCCATCCTGCCTCCTCTGTTAAATCCTGTGGCGGGGGAGGGAGGAAGATCCTGGGGAAAAGGGGTGTAGGAAAATACCAGGATGACAGCTTTCATGTTCTTTGACTAACACTCCTTTGGTGCAGTGCTAAGTGCCTTTCCTGAAAATAACAACTTTTAATAAGTACAAAACAATAAGTTGCCTTGACACAGGCTCCAGTCATTGAAATATTACACCAAATAACTCTTGCAATTGGATACAAACGTATCCTTAACATCTCATCCGGTATCAGTGATGACAAACCAGTAAAACAGGCATGAATACAGGAATATCTAAACCAATAAAACAACAAATAAGTTAATCAACAAGAAATATCCAGCCCACACTTGATTAGTTTCTTGGAAATCTCTAGTTCCAAAGCAAAAGTTGGAAAAATACAGTCCATTTCACCTTCTCATGACATGAAAAGGAACTTAAAGGAAAGAGGATATTAATCTCTCAAATTAGTAGCTGAATGACCTCAAATGTCATTATGACTTGATAGACAAAGAGTGTCAACAATATCATGTAAAGATTCTGTTTGTATACTGTATTTATATGGAACCTTAACTGCTGTTTGGCTGTTTAAATTTAAAGAGGAGTTCTAGTGTAAATAAACTCCCTGATACAATTCACTTAGAAATCTACTCATAGCAAAGATCTATTTTTTTAAAGAAGTGAGACCATTTCATTGATTCTTGTATCAGCAGTAGTGTGGCAGCAGGACCAAGGCAGTGACTGTCCCCCTGCGCTGGGCACTTGTGAGGTCATACCTTGAACACTGGGGTCAGTTTTGGGCCAAACATTGAGGGGCTGGAGCAGGTCCAGAGAAGGGCAAAGAAAGTTGGTGAAGGGTCTGGTGAAAGGAGCACAGGCCTGATGAGCAGCAGCTGAGGGAGCTGGGGGGGCTTAGCCTGGAGAAAAGGAGGCTCAGGGGGACCTTCTCTCTCTCTACAACTATCTGAAAGGAGGTTATAGCCAGATGGGGGACGGGCTCTGCTCCAAGGTAACAAGCAAAAGTACAAGAGGAAATGGCCTCAAGTTGTTCCAGGGCTGGTTTAGGTTTGGATATTAGAAAAAATTTCTTCACTGAAAGGGTTGTCAAACACTGGAACTGCCCAGGGCAGTTTAATGGTGGGCTTGGCAGTGCTGGATTAACGGTTGGATTCAATCTTACAGGTCTATTCCAACCCCAATGATTCTGTGATTCTGTATTTTCTTTGCATTATCCTGAGGCCACAGTGGTTGCACAGACAGTGACAGAATACCAAAGCATCAGAGAGCAATAATAATAGAAATGACGAAGTAGTTACTCTGCCTAAAATGAAGGAATCGATTTTGAAGCTCATTCAAGTTTTTCTTTATAAATTTATAGTGAATGCGTTTTATTATATACAAGGGTTTCAAAAATTATCTAATATGGAGAAAGTAAATTACTCTTCAGTGAGATAAGTGTTAAATGATAAACTGCTCCAGTGCTGACACAACACATAAATATGCAGTATCCATAAATCTGAAAAGAGCTAATGTAAAAGCTGAGAATAAGAACTTTAGGAGTAGTCCTTTTACTGCTCCAATGATTAATATTGCCATGTATTACATGAACATAAACATGTCTGTCTCTGCAGAAACACAACGCGATGCAGATTGTAATTCTACTTGTAGAGTTCTGCCTGCTAAATTTTCACTGAAATGAACAGCAATATTTACATGAAAGACTCACAGAAACGTTAGCATGGGTATTTTTCTATAACTCTGTTCAAATGGATCTTTGGGAAGGGGTGACCAAAGTAGATGCTACCAACAATAGCAAGATTCTTCACCTTCTCTTCAGATATGAAATCAGTTAATTATCAATAATTCCTCATGACTGTTAGCGCTCAGTTATAGAACACTGTTAGCAACCTATTAGCCATAGAAAGGAAAATATTTAGCTTGTTCTGAAAATTCTAGGTTGGTATTAATTAATTTTTTCCTCCTCCTTCTTTCCCCCCCTCTCATTCCCCTAATTGACTGAACAAGATCCTCCACTGTCACTAAAAGGAAAAGAGAGAAGGGGAGAGAAACGAGTAAAATGATCCCAGTTTTGCCTTCTTCTGATTCCAAGTTATACTGGAGTGAGATCAGTGGAGGACCATTGTGATGGTCAGGGACACAACGACCTGGTAGGAGGATGCAGAAATAACAGAGGTGACCTGTTCTTGGCTGTGCACAATAAACATGAGAACAGGAGGTGCAGAGCAACAGACACAAGTTGGAACAGTGGAAATTCCTTTTTTTTCCGTTTTTTTGTTTTTAAATTAGAGTGGTCAAATACTGGAACAGTCACACAGAGAGGTTATGAACCACCCGTTCTTGAAGGTGCTCAAAACTGAACTGAATTTTTTTTCTGAGTAGCCTGATCTGATTAGGTCTGCTTTGAACAAAGGGTTAGAACAGATGGGGAACTCCAGACGTCCCTTCTATCTTAAAATATGTTACAAATCTAAACTTCTGTATAAAGATTCTTATCTTGTGATTGATTCTACACACACTGGAACTCTTCACAGAATCCCAGCCCATAAGTATCACTTCTTGCTGGTTTCCTCAAGTACCTTGTGATATCAGACTACACATTTTATCCACTTCTGAGGGAGAACAGTCAATTGGAACACAGACACTAAACTCTCCCAAGGACTCTCAGGTCTCTAACTTCAAACCAGGGTAATTCCCAAACGAAATACAGACCCTACAACCTTAAATGGGTCCTACAGACTATAAAATGAATTTTAATTTACCATGCCTCTCTATAGGTTCTTAAATGGCTTGGTTTTCTTTTCCAGTTTCAAAACCTACTAAAATTAATGTGGAATGATAAAAGTCCAGTAATCCTTTGTATAAGGAAGACACAGTCTGAATCTAAGAAATGACCTGATGTGAGTGAATATATAAACCACGATGAAGGAATTTTATAGTAACAAAGAGAGTGTGAATATAGCAGAAAGTAAGGGATTGTTGCCAGAGAAACAGAGATAAGCAAGGATGGTGTTGCTATAGCAACTGGGTGACATCAGAGCTTTCCTATTCAGTGCACTGGGTGATAATGAAGTGGTGAAACAGCAGCTTCTCTCTCTGCCTGCTCCCGGGAGGTGGGCAGAACCCCAACTCTGATTGTTTCACACTTAAGACATGTCTAATTAGGAGGTTTACAGGTTTCTTGACATCCCTGTGTTAGATCCTCTAATGTCTAGTTCTCACGTGGGAGTCCAAGGAGATGAACATTCATTCTGAAATGAAAGAATAGCCATTTCTCTGTCCCTCAGGAGCAAAAAGAGGATTCTAAAAGAGAATGAAGAGAGTCAAGGAAAAGATGGAAATATGGTCCATCACACAGCACTGTGCCTCTCAGGCATCATCAGGCCACAGCTGATCAGCCAGCTGCACAATGAAATTTGGTACATGATAAAATAAATTAGGTTATAACTGCTGCCAAATCAATGCTTATTTTTAAGCTTTTACATTTTCCAAGGATAATGGTGTCTTCCTGGACCACATTGCAACATGATGGAGAATGCTTTTAAGACAGTTACTTTAAACTTTTTTTTAACCTTGAAAAACATCTATGATGGAGGAATAAGATATTCTCAGTATTGTAGAGAGAGAGCAAATAGAAAAGTATTGGTGATAATACAAATAGAGTTTAAAAAAACCAAACCTTCATAAAACCCCATTCATAACATGCATAGAAGACCAAACAATATTTGTATTTCAAATAGCAAACACATCCCCAAATAGGAGCTTATATTAATCTTGTCTCTATCAAGGACTGAAGAAGCTATAGTTTCATAGCAGTTGCAGCAAAATCCACACTATGACTTGACATTTGTTCTGCAAGAGGGACTACTGAATCTGTAATAAACCCCCAAACTTTCAATTCACCTAAGCCTGGCATATCACTCCTATTTATTAAGTACACAACAATAAGCAAGGTCTGGACTTCACACATTGCTAAGTTGAGAGCCTTGTTAAATGAAATTGTGCAGTTAGCTTTAAACTGAGTTGCTTAGACACCAGTTACAAACTAGCTACAGGATCAGTCAGCTCAGTGCAAGACAGAAAATCTATCAAGAAGTTGAAGAAATATTCAAATAGCTCACAGTGAATTTCCAGCTGCAAATTCCAGTGAGCCAGACAGATGGACAAACCATGCACCCACAAGCCTGGCTGGAGCCACATCACATGGTGGCCACAGCAATGTCTCCATCGCAGACAGGAGAGTCCAGGCATGAGAAATTTATATTGTGACAGGATGAACAATAACAAAAGTCTCATACAATTAAAGCAAAGTTCTTGGTAAAGCAAGGAACAAAATAAAGGTTTCCTAACGCTACCACTAGTCCCTGTTATTTAGTGTGATAATACCTGGCATTATCTAAACTTCTGAAATTTTTAAAATATTTGATTTATCTCAAGTCATATAAATGCAACTGGATTTGCATAATTTCTTGGTAATTGCTACAGCCAAGAGGAGAGAGGGAATAATACAGAAGGAAAAGTACCTGACAAGTTTTGACTTCTGATCTTTGATCTTGCAGTTCTGCCTGGTGAAAATGTAATTATCTGCACCCAGAACTGAATTTCACTCTACATCCAAAGGTGACAGTGCCGGTGGATGTGACAAGAATATCTAATGAGAAGTCCATCTGTTAAAATATTGCCTTGTGGCAGAAATATTATCTTGGTGCAAGACTTTCCTTGGATCTGATTACCTTATCATAAGAATATTTAGCCATTTCAAGTGGGTAATCAAGGCAGAATTATCTCCCATGTAAAATCACAAACAAGGAAAAAGAGCTTTGGAATATAAAAAGTCCAAAACATTACAACCAAGACAGCTGCAGTTCAGATAAACTTATCCCAAATTCCCTTCTGGACATGCTTGTGTATTTAAGAACAGAGAATAACAAATGGCCTTTAAGGAACAAGAAAAGGAGTAGTAGCATTTGCAGAGTTTTGATATTCCAAATAGAATATGAAAATACAAAGGGCTTAGCAGACATAAATATTACTCAACACTAAGACTGGCCATAAACCAGTTATAACTGCAAACTCTTTAACAAGTTCTCATCTGTAAACATCAACAAATCATGGTGTGCTACTATAGATGTATATATAGATCTGCAGTAGATGTATTGAAATTCATCTCCTGAGCTGGATTTTTAGCATTTAGGTACTGGTAAGGATGGTTGTAGATGACTCAATTCCTAAGGGCAAAATCAAGGAGACAGATCTTCAATATTCTATGTCTGTCTTTACAGGATAGTGCAAGCACTTAATCATGTCATAGGTATTTAGCAGTCATTTAAAGACTTTTTTTTCTCATTTTTACACATTCTTTGCTGGTATCATGGAGTCATTTCACTGCCAAAGAGCTGGATCTTGCCAGCAAGGAACAAAGCAATCCCTGAAGTTTTAAGGCCATGCTGAATCATTAGCCCTCACACCAATGAATTCAGCAAAGTGTGGCCTTCCAGGCAGTGGCAATTTTGGATAAAAAAAAAAAATTTACAAGCAAATTGTAGATATAAATACTGAAAAGCTTAATCAGGTTAGTTTTTAGAAAATGAAATTAACTTTTCTAATGCCATTTTACAGGAAGAAACTTGTTCTAGTACATCTGAGAAGCACCCTGAATAGAAGCTTGGATGCACACAAGGGCTGGGTTTAAATTTTCTAGATCACTGAAATCCTTTCAAGCAAGAGTATCAGAAATTTAGCCATTTCCAGAATAGCAGACCTTTCTCACACTTTACCTTGTTTATAAATTCACATCTGATAAGCAACATATCTAAACACATTTTCTTTGCACAAAACACAGCTGAAATGGAAATTGTTTTGTCTTGGGAAATGAAGTAAGGACTTTGATACAATAGCCTCATCTTTTTCCTCCCCCTGCCTCCAGGGACAGTGGAAATCTCTAAATCTCCTCATTGGAATTCTGTCACCACCATTACACAAAATATCCCAACTAGTAAAATAAAGTCACTGATTTAAGGATCTAAAAGATACATGGAATACACAACTCTTTCAATGGGAAACTATGCTGAAGATGATTTTTATGTAATCCTTCATGTGTTTTGGACCAAGTGATTTACCAGCTTGTGAAAGATGAGCAGGAGGAAAGGTTTTCTCCAGGACTGATGAGCAGAAGAGAATTGGTACAACTAGAGGAAGATGTAACTTGTCTAGAACAACATTTCTCCTGAAGATGATGTTTCCACACAATTCTAAATATCCACTATTAGACAAGTTGCTCTGCAAAGTAACTATTACTATCAAAAAACACAGTGGAATCTGTGGTTTATTCTAAATGCCCATGAAATAATGTGGAGTCTCTCAGTTGTATCAACAGGCTTTTTGTTCAGGGCCCTATGGCTTCTTTATTTTGTGAAACAGGTGACACATTGAGCAATTTAGAAAAGATGAAGCCTGGCATTCCCCACCTGCAAACCATCTGTATCTCATTATCACAACACTAATTAGAATCATTATCAAGAGAGATTGAAGCAACAAACCCTGACTCTCACAGTACACTTTGCTCTTTTGGAAAGACAGGCAAGTTACAAGACAGCTTAAATGAATTTGTTTCAGTTACCTCTAGATGTGACATCAGCTGCAGAAGTGATATCTGTCTTGTGCTGTGGCATCTTGAATTTTTCATTGGAATAACACTATACAGGCTGTGTGGGGAAAAAAATATTTTTCAAAATACTCAGTGAACAACATCATAATTTCTGATAGTCATGTGCACCAAAATGAAAATACTCATTTTCTACAAGAACAAAGCATGTCTTGGGAAGCTGTTAAATGAGATATAGTCTATACATGATAAGATTTCTTCTGTGCACATTAAAACATTGCCCTTTTTGACTGTTGAAAAACAGTAAAATCAAAGAAGCTGTTTCTTTTTCAGAGTAAGTACAAGTATGTGTTATATACACAACATTTCTTTTCTCTTTCCTAAAATAGTTCAGATTTATACAAACACATTCAAATGTATAAAGAAATACAAATAATTTCTCAACGGACTCACACAGAAAAGATCATTAGTGTTGTGGGATACTGGATCATGCTTCTTTCTCCATAGGTAAGGAAAAGTATTCCTCTGATTATCTCTGAAAAAATCATTGTACAACATTTCTCTTGCTCTCAAGACACACGTATGCAATACTTCCTTTCTAATAAAAGGAAACCTTGGTTTCTGATGAAAAGCTAATTTCATTTTTATTAGCTTCTCTGGAACTAGCAAGTACTTAGGAGTTAATCCTTATTCACATTTTTCCAATAAGATGCCAACTACTACTCAGAACAAAAATGTTGATGCGGTTGGAATGAATCAAGATACTTCTAGTAAACTGATTCATGCCAATTTATATAAATATCTTGCTTGAAAGTCAGAAAAGTACATAATATTTTGCATTTTTCTTACACCAGAACTGAACTGCACTTTTTAATATTAGACAATAAAATTCAGGAAGGAAATTCTCATTAAATATATATTATATGTGTATATAACCTACATTCACCTTTCACTTCCGTCTTGGGGAATCAGAATAGAATACCCTGCACAGTTTTGGAAAATATTTTGCCAAGAAAATGCCCTATAGACAGAGAAAAGCATTGATTAATGAAATACCTTGAAATCCATCATAAATAAATTTTTAAAGACTGCAAAAATTAGAATATTCAAATTGTGATTTATAAAGTAATTTCTATTTTTCTCAGAGGACCATTATCAGCATGACCACAGGAAAAAAAACTTGGTGCAGTTTGCTGGAATGGGATAAAAGAGAATAGGATGAAAAAAATGAGCCTCACAAATCTTCCCATCCTTGAAATGTGCAAAAATACAGGGGCTTTGTAGAGAGGAATGCTGAAAGCATGACTTCTTAATAAACATCATCTCCATAGAGAATACGTGGCAACATTAAGCAATTATTCATTAGTAGAGCAGATTAGAAAAAATTATTTGGGCTTTTAAAATTTCTATGTTCAATTTTTTTTGCTTCTGTATGTTTAAAAAAAAGACGTAATGTACACTTGCATTGTACTTTTTCTAGAAAAAGTAATGGCTTTAGGATATTAGATTTTTTTTTCTGTAAACTTTTATTTCTGAAAATATTTGCATAACAAATTTCTCATTTGAAATAACAGAGTTCCATCCTGTGGATAAAGCAATGGACAGGGATTTTTCGAGACACCAATTACCATTTCAAAGCTTTATCTGAGCTTCACTTGTGTATGCACGGCCACCAATGCCTGTGTCCCAATCCCAGGCCTATAAGGCTTCAAAAATTATGTTTGAGTAGACAGTTCAATCATGCTGCCTTTCTAAGGATGCTTCCCAAAGGACTATCCTTAGCAGACAGCCTGGCTCACAACTTCCCTCTTTAGGACCACGTGAGAAGCAATGTTAAACTGAAAACTGAGATACATAGCTATGTCTAAGAGTCTGCAAATCAAACAAAACCAAAGAAAATGAAGTTCCAGTGCCAAATCCTCCTCACTAACGCTCCACTTTTTGTTGAAGTCCTAAGGAACCTCCGTAGTCACACAGGCTCTTGTTTAGATAATTAAAATCCAGCAGTAAGACTTCTCAAACCTGAGTAATGCCACACTGAAACAGTGAGAAGCAGGACCATAACTATTCTAGCTCTTTTATGGACTATGTTTTTCCCCGTTACGGGATTTTTTTTGACCAGCACAGTGAGTGACCACAACAGCCTGTAGCTGTAATCATTGTGAGTACATTTGACAGCACCATTTCCTTGCTTTGTAGGTTACCTATTTTTGTAACAAACATGGATAGAGCCTTCCTAAATCTTTGTTCGCGAAGCCTAGCCATGATGATGATGACGATGATGATGATGATGAGGTTACCTATTTAGTTCTTGCAAACACAGTTGTACAAAATATATCATCTGAATTTTAAGAATTGTAACTGAATACAGTCAAGTAAACTTATTAACTTTTAAGGTTGTCAGTGTATCCATCAGTTCCAACTGAATATGGGATTACTGAATAAGCAAATACAGTGTGTGGGATCATCACATGAACCGCAAGATATTAGGAAACCTAGAATGATATCCAAATCCCAAAGGCAAATCCAGAAACGGTCATCAACTCTGTAGGCCAAAAATGAATGGAGCAGAGTGATGCACAACCCAGTGGTGACCCTGACAGCCCCTCACATGAAGTGTGGGAACAACAGTGAAGCCAGACAGAATTATGTATGGAAACGAATAGTCGGTCCAATTATCTTGAGTATTTTGCTTTCTGCACACTGTCACATGACCTGTGATCACTAACAGTGTTATATTGATGTCTCTGTGCTGTAGATATTACCAAGAATGAAATGAATTCAAAGTCAAAGATTATGTTCATATTGGTTTTAATTTTTTGGGGGGGAGTTGTCTTGCAATATTAAAAATATTCACTGCACTCCATCATGTTGGAATACAGGGTATACTGTGGCCCCACAGTATCTTGGGGGCTGGTTTTTTTCCCAGATGAATGACAAAAATTTAACAAATATGACTATTATAGTACTGTTCTTTGCCTGTTGTTGTTCCTTACCCTCTTCCTTCTCCACACCAGGGTCATTTCTGAGTCCGTAAGGAGTGTCCACACTGGTTCCTCAGTTGTTGGTGATCCTCATCCTCCTTCTAAAACTGCTCAATCTGCAAAAAGAAGCTTCTTGTCTAGTGTAAACCATTCCAATCTAAAGTGCACTACTTTTACAAGGAAGCACACTTATTTCTCAGATGCTACAAAAAACCTTCTCTGCATGAATGTTCTTCTTTCCATCTAGAGGGAGGGGAAAAAATAAATCATCATTTGATTCCTCTCTTCCCCACAGGGGAAGTAAAGTACACTCAGTGAAGGTCATTTTTCACCTTCTCCTCTGATTTACCACACAATTAATCAAAATGTGAGGTCTGATTTTACTTTTGGATTCCTTATGGCCTTATTATTAAAATAGAACTAAAACATTTAATAGACTTACCGTATGAAATTTTAACAGTTCTTGAATTCCATGAGACAGGGCCATGTGCTGTGCTTAATAAAGCACCAGCTAAGCCCCTGATCTCATTACAAATTCACTCAAGTGAATAGAGGAACCAGAGAAAGACAATAAGCAAATTTTCATTTAATTCAGGAAAAAAAATTATATATTTCTGTTTTTCCATTATAGATACGATATTGATACATCTCCATTTCTTTCCAAGTTTAAATACTTCAGTCTTCAATGTCTTTGAACAGGAAGTTTTTGTCAAGTGATCTTTCAAGGCTTTTTTCTTACCAAAGGACACGGGGTTTTTAACTAGATTCCAACACCTTAACCTTGCAGTACAAAGACGGTTGAATGTCACTGAAGTAGAAAGCCACAGATGTTGCACTGTGACTCTGCCAGTTAAATCCTGCCTTTGCAACCAGCAGTAAACAGTAAAGGGAACCTGAAGAGGGAGGGAATCAGCTGTGTGCACTTGCAGGAGACAGGCAGGAGCATGAGAGTTTGAACACCAGATCTCTCAGTGCACCTTGCACTTCTTTTGGAGGAGTAACAAAGCAAAGACCAAATCTTTTGTAAGCAATGACAGGCCCTGGGCAAACCTCAGCCATTTGGAGTCACTGCACCCTCCAATGACATTCTTCCCTCCACTTGTAGTATAAAACCTACCTCCCTAAACTATAGTTTTCCCAGTTTTTCGACTTGAAGCACAGAAGCTGTTAGCATTGTGCATCTTGCTGCTCTCATGACCTTTTTCCTTCCTCATACAGTTTTTGACCTCTGTCTATTAAATCATTTTGTTACACATCTGAACTGTGCTGTTAAATGGAATACAGCACTGAAACCACATGGGAACCTTGTTCATTCATACACCAAGCCCCCTGATTATCTGCTATAAAGCCTCTGCCAAGCCTGGAGAACACAGAAGCTTTCCTGGGCTGTGCCTGGGAACATGAGGAAAACCAGTGCAGAAGTCTGGTTGGCAGCTGACAAGTCCTACTGAAATCACTGGAATCTCTTGGTATATTAATAGGCCCCACTTTGCAAACACATTTGTAGAAACGTGGTCCAAATGCTAAAGAATCTACTACCACAATATTGATTTTGACAAAAGTTGTGGTATTTTCTCCTAGCTGGCAGATGGTGCTAAGTCTCAAATTCATTAGCAAAACACTTCATGTAACTTGAGCAATCTCACTCCAGTGTGATTAAATAATTAGCAAAGTAACCTGGTAGCCAGAGAACAATTCCAAACCTCGTGAAACTGTCCCTGAATAACCTTGGAAAAATTACTTATCTGCTTTGCTCTCTAAAATAGAGAAGACAGTATTTCCTTCCATATAGAGGCACTGTGCACCTGAATAGAGACCCTTACGCAACAAGTACAAGCCATCTGGAACACAAATATTACATAAGTTCACTTGAAAAGTCACATTGTTAAAGGCTGTAAAGAATTGTTATTGCTGAGAAGTTAAATACTTTGCATGTGGTCTAATGCATATGGTTATAAGCAGTTTTCAGTATCTTCAAATTGCCCATAGGAATAGAAACATTCATCCTTAAGATGAATTGACACTCTAAAATAAAAAGGATAGAGGAAACTAAAATTCCAGTAAGACTTATTTTTCATCAGCATAACAACAAAGGATAGCACTCCACTGAATGCAATGTCTTTGTTCCTTTGTACACATTTTCCTGAGCCTCTTAAATTGTAAGGCTGAATATACAATATTTGGAATTCTTTATTGAAAGTTAGATGCAGTTAAGCACAAAACTCATTGAGAATCACTTTTAGACAGTATAGTATAGTTCTTAATAGACATTTTATATAGTATGCTTATTGATTACCAGATTGTATAATTCTTGTTCACAATAAATTAAAAATAAAAATAAAAAAAAATGGACCTAGACTTATCAAGAAATTAGGACCAGTAACTATACAACCTGCCTGTGAAAAGCAGCAAGTTTTATTGACTAAATGCCTTTTTTATTTTTTAAACCAGAGGCTGTGTGTATAATTGTAAAACCTTTCCTTATAACAACACCAAATATCACTTAGATAGAAAAGAAGTTATTTGTGAACCTGGCCTTTAAGGTCATTGCCTCTGAACTCCAGTATTGTGCAGAGATCTTTCCAACTACCTACAACTAACAGTCCCCCATATGTATGAAAGAAACCCTCAGAGAAACTCTGAACTCTCAGGTGATTAACTCATCACAGATGGGACCATATCTGAAATAGAGTTGCTTTTTACTGCAAAACATCAGAAGCAAACATCTGTTTCTAGATTTCACCTTAAACTGTTATACTAAAGGAAAGAAAAGGTGGGTGGGGAAGACCACCACAGTAGTTATAGAATACAGTCATATCCATAAAATGTTAAGACACATTCAGATTCCTAGAACTACTAGGAGTCTTTTTTTTTTTATATAACTGGTATGAAACCAATGTAAAAAAAAATTCCATCTGCTGGGGCAGAATATAGAGCACTTATATGTAGGTTAAGAGGCATTGTAAAAGGGTTTGCATTAAATTAGGTTACCTACATAGCTAAACTGCAACCAAATTTGGCAAGATTTCCAGTTGTTCCAGGCATATTTTTAACAATCCAGAATTCTGCAACTGCATCTGTATAGAGTTTTGGGGTACAATTCCATGCTGTCACATCTTTCCTTTGATGACAAGGCTTTGATTGAGACCTCTTATGGCAAGGATCATTTCCTTCAAATGTAGATGATATTCAAATCAAATAATGTTTTGAAGGGGGAGCCAGGAAAACAGAAGAAATAAATTTATTTTTGTAGAAACAGATGGAGAAAATGCAGAACATTGTTATATTTCATGAAACTGCTGTCTGTGTAAGAAATGAAGCACAATTTATTATGTATTCATTTTGCCCATCTGCTAAGTTTGTCATTAAGACAATGAATTCAGTTCATTTCCTTCACTCCCCAGCTAAGCACTGCAATTACGGTTTTAGAACACAGCTACTGATAAAGGGAACTTTTTTCTATTATAGTCTTTATTCCAAGCATTTTCTCATTAAATAGCTTGAAGGGTTGTCTTCCTCTCTCTTATTTTCTCTTCTAGTGTTACCAACTTCTCTTCCATATTTTCAGACTTCCTCTCTCATATTCACCCAAATACTTATTTATTTTTTTTTGCCACACTACTGCTTCTGGTCTTCCTATAGCTTCCTGTGGCTATAGCTCTGGAGAATTTATAGGTATATAGAAATTTACTTAAAGGAAACAGATAGCAACATTGGGAACTGTTTGTTTAGGTCTCATTTTTTAACCAAAAAGAATAAATGCTTTTCTGCATATTAAATGCACAAGGAGTTGAGTTTAAAACCATCATTGATCATTGGAATTGATAGTTCTATTAAGTACTACCTTAATATTAATTTTTTTCCCCTGGAATCACACTTGAAAAAATGTTTCTCAAACACTAAAGGCTTATGTACTATTTGTTAATAACTATCTGTATTAGAAGCAAATTATTTCATAAAAGCTCTTAAAAGACTGTATGTTTTGGCATTTTTATTGGAGCATGTGTTTTAAGTAGGACTTGCTTTCTTCTCTTATCCTGTTCTGTATGTAGTTTGTGTTTAAAATTCTGATTTCTAGATTTCTAGATTCTGATTTCCAGAATTCAATACCATTTGGGGCAATTCTTTTCCCAACTGCCTTTCTAACCACATTAGAATATCTAATGGGATGGAACACAAAAACATTATCACTCTTAATACCACAAAAAGGCCTGTTTTGAGTTGTTGGGGTTTTTTTCTTCTCTTGAAGGAACAGTGTATTCTTCTGTAAAATAGAACATTTTAGTGAGGTTAATGTCAATTGTGAAATATGATAACTCAGTAAGACAGGACTTTTTATTGCTAATGCCTTTGTTATTTACTAATAATTTGTCTAACATGGAACAGTCGGTGCTGTGAGGTTTTTAATGCCTTGACAACACACAAGCCACTTGGTGCCAACCCCACATATAGTCTACCAGCACACCCAAAAACTCTCACCTGCAGATTCCTTGCTGTAGACAGAAAGTATGTGGCAAAGATCACTGGCAGAGCAATTAGGAGGCTGCATTTCATATCCTGGTTTAGTGTGCTCAGAATTATCTGTGCCGACAAGCTCCAAGGGTCTGAATAAATTTCATGATCAGGGACGACCTGAATAGGTTTTAGAAGAGATGCCATGAGAAAATGTATCTGCCACAAGATCATTTGGAGCTATAAACTGAAATTGCCTTAGGCCTATTTGAAGTATGCTTCCTGACCAGAGCAGCAAAGAGTCTTTGAACTTCATTGCAGAAAACTGACTTCCTTCTCAAATGACCTGATCATCCTCACTCCATCACTGTCATGGAGGTGAGAGGTTGTGGGTAATAAACAACAATAACTGATAGATGTCTTCTCCTCAATGGGGAATCCCTAAGGTTCAGGCATAAGCGTGGCAAGAAACAGGATCTTATCTTCTCTAACACGTGCAGCATAAGCAGCCAGAATAGAAGACAGAATGGCAACCATAATATCATCTTGGTCTGGCTTTACACAGAGCACCACAAGAGTTACACAGAACTTGTGTCACTGCCAATGATCAACATCAAGCCAAAACAGAGGCAATCTGGTCCCGTCTATAATTTTCTTCTGCCTTTTTTATTATTGTAGTTCTATTACAACACACAGAATAGTAGGAATATTTAGGTATATGTTGTTTAGGAATAAAAAAACCAAGAACATATTTCAAAACTGACGTAAGGTTACTATTAACATAGTTAATAGCATGGTTTCTGGTATTCAAAGTCTTGGGCCTTGCTCACATCTCATCTTGATCTGGATGGTGATCATTTGTCACAGATACAAGGGGGCTGTAATTAGCAGCATCATCACAACCCTATTTTTGGTAGTGCAAGGGTAGAGCTAGCAGCTTTTGTCAGCATAATTAGGCACAAATTATACCTCAAATACCAGAGTCATGTTTGTTGAAGCTTGGTTTGGACATCGAGCCAGACCATCCAGCTTTTCAGCAATCCTGTTTTGGCAGCCGTCCTCATATTAAAAGCTTCATCTTTGACAATTCTGACTTTGGCTTTATTGCCAGGCATTAAATATACTATTCCATTAACTCTCTGTGCAAATTCTCCAAAAATAAAGGCTATAAATGTAAAAGTATTTGCAACAAAGTGAATAGGTGGTCTACTGCCACAAAAAAAAAACAAAACCAAAAAAAACCAACCAACACTCAAACCAAAAAAAACGCAATACAGACCATACGTACTAACATACTAAAAGCACATTATTCTCTCAGGATAATGTGCTCCATATGGCTAAAACAATAAGGATGCCAATCTTTGTACATCAAGAAAATGGTTTAACACAATTCAAGTACACTGTTATTGACAAAAATGATTCACATTAAATCATTTTCAGCAGTTCCAACTAATATATGCTAGCCACAAAGTTTTCTAATTGTAATCAATGTGCACACTACATTGAATCAGTTCAGAAGCATTCTTTGTTAAGCTTTTTAGCTGTTCTGACAGAATGCCTTCAAAAAAAGAACTTGAATAAGACAATTACACATTGTGCTAAATGTCCTTTTCCTCAGTACTTACATTTCTAATCTATACAGTTATCATTACAGATGTAAGAGTAGCAGTGATCACATAAAACTACCAAAATAACATTCACAAAAGCAAGAAAATTCATAATTAAGGTTGATACTTCCAATTCATTTTATCCACCCTAGATGCTACCACTTCCAGAGCTTGGCAAATTACCCGCTGTCTGATGACTGAAGCTGCATCACAGGATTCAACAGAGACAGAACAATCTTAGTTTGGAGTCTTACACTTTGAACTGTACTTGATATTATATCCACAGTAGTTGCTCATGTGACACTTAAGATTTGCTTCTCAGTGTATTTTTTTTTCCATTCACAGTATCCAAAATAGCCTTCTGCATTAACAACAGTTTTAAATTCTGATTTCATGCAGGTAGATGTTAGCTATGACTTCATTTTCTACTGTGCATCTCATGCATTTATTCCTCCTTCTTACCTGGTACCCTACTCACCCGTGAGGCCTGAACATTGTCCTTAGAATTCTGCAAGGTAAATATTGTTACTTGGAGTTAAAATTATTTTAGGAAGTCTGATTACAATAATTGTTTCTTTTTTTCCATTAAGAACTGGCATTTTTCATGCAGCTTGATTACACCCACATTTTTCCAAATATATTTAAACCCAGTGAAGAATGAAGCAAACAATATGTTTTAACCAAGATGAAGTATTCAAACGATTTATCTATTTGTAAAATATGAGTTAGACACTTTTTCAGAGGACAAATGAAAAACTTGGGGGAAAAGAAATCAGAAGATTCTCAGGTCCGTGTAATACCCATTAAATGCTGATATTAAAAAAAAAGGACTGAAACTATCCTCAGAGTTTCGCACATTTTTTTTTGTTGTTCCACCATATTGATTAAAGGGAATTAAGAAATAAAACTTGGATCAAGGTTGAAGTTACTTGACAGGATTCCTTGCATCAAAGTGAGAAGAAAAAAGCAGGCAAAACCCAGGTGAGGCTAGAAACAGCAGGCTCAAGCACTGGTGTTACACTTCTAAGTGTCTGTTTTAGCTGCTAAATGCTGAAGCTAAAAAAAGTGGTAGAAAAAATATGCCTATTTGAAGAGCAATGTAAACATGCCTTTCTTTCATCAAAAGGCGGGGAAAATACATTATTGATTTAAACAAGATGACCTCACTATTCAAGGTGCTGAAGGACTTTATCGATTAGACGGTTAAATATGAAATTGGCAGAAGTTCTGATAAATTCGAAAAGGAAGATTATTACTTCAAGCAGGTAGAGAGTCAGGGCATTCATTCACTAAATAAAATTTCTACTAAAAAAATTTCACAAGCGTAATACCTTTGAATTTTGCTGAACTGCAACAGTGAGTGGGAAAGAGTGGAATCCCACAGGCCTTGTTACCTAAAGCTGGCTCAGCTGTCAGACACAAAATAGTTGATTAATGGGGTAATTGTTAGAACTATTATCAGATCCCACAGCAAAATAGGATGCCCAGACCTAATTTGTATTATGCAAAATAAAAATATCCTTTGACAAACTTCCTGTAAACAAATTTTTCTGGAGCCAAAACTCTCACATCTTAACATAATTTGGGATTACTGAGTCTAAAACCTTTTTCTTTATGAAGGACAAACATAATTTTCCAATATTGTTCTTAAATCATGGGAAAAAATTACTTCTCTGACAGAATTCAAAATTCACAAGGATTCATATTTATTGCATTTACTACTATTTCTGATAAATTAATGAAAAGCAATTGCAGTTTCCCTGTCCCTTGGACTCTTTGCACCGTGTTCATGTCCAGTCCCTGTCAGCCATTCTCAGCACACAATTGAGATAAGTGGGACTACTCCTCATCCTGCTTGAACCAAGAACTATATAAGAGGTGTAAACCAACCAAGTTAAAGTTCACTCCAAACAAAAAGTTTAGCAGAAGTGTTAAAAACATTTTCTGTCTTCTGTAAAAATAATTTTCTCCAATATGGGAGATAATAATTGTCATAATACACTTATGATGATGCGGTATCTTCATACCTTGATTGCAAGAGATAAAAGTGTATATGAAATTTCATCATGAGGAAAAAATTTGTATTGAGGAAAGAGTATCAAGATATTAATGAAAATTAAACAGACAACTCATCCATGATTAAAGGGTACTTTTCCTCATTTTCTCAAAGATAACCTATCTATTCAGTATTAAAAGTAACACTTGAAGTGTTAAAAACTGGCATTCCAAGTGAACTCTGTGGATACTCTGATTCTCAGCTTGCCCAGTGATAGGACAGCTGAGGACAGGGTGTAGTGGCTACACGAGCACACCCTTCCACTCATTCTTGGAAAACAGTGCTAATATTGCTGCAGTGAAAATTCATTAAAACAGGTTGCTTATTCAAGGATAAACATTAAGTATCAGTAGCCTGGAACAGAACTAAAGTGAAATCACCTTAGCTTGGCTACAATTTTGTGAAAATATTTAGTGCATACACTTTTCTCAAACTGTTCCATTGCTTTGTAAATTAAAGCAGACTTATGAAAGGTTCTGCTGGAATACTGATGAACACAAAATGAACATTACTTTCTGGTTCATTTCTTGATACTGAAATATTTTCCACAAAGCAAAGTACATTTTTAAATGACTCCTGAAAGAATAAGCTATTTTCCAGGTAACAGTAAACAGTAAACAAATGTGGTCATGCCATTTCAAGTTACTGGTTTCTGCAGCAGATCTCCAGAGCTTCAGTTTCTTTCTTATGCCTTCAGACACAATCTTTTTCTTTTTCTTTTTTTTTTTTTGAGTTGGAAATCAATCAATTAATCTTTGAAATGACAAAGACTTTGCTTGCATTATTTCTGCACCAGTAGAAATAACCCATTAAAATCAGATTTTAGGAGGTAACATTACGGGTTTTGTTTCCAGCAAATAAGAAAACAGCTGAGAGTCACATTTTCCCTTCTTTTCCTTCCACAGGCAACAGCTTTCTCTTATTACTTTTATTCACCAGTGTTGTCCTATGAGTTATTTTGTTTTGCTGGCAAGTATACCCCCTCCCCTACCAAAAAGATGTGCAACCTGTTTATTACTCAAGCCATTTTGTTTCTAACAATGACAAAATACCCACTTTATGTCATGTCCTACTGCATGACTATCGAGAACACAACATTTGAGCTGTACATCTGTAAAGCCTAAAATTAGCCCAATTTTTTCATACGACAATAATCTTATTAGTATAACTTCTCTGCCCTTGAATGATAACATCTTAATGTTACCAAGTTAATTTAAATGGTTGGAATTATAGACTTTTATAGATCATTAAAACTATTAAAGAGACCAAGCTAGCCCATTCTTGATCCAAAATTACAATGTATCAGTCACCCTTACTATGGTTTGAATACAGACCCAAATAATCTGATTTAATTGTTTCCAATTTGCTCATTTCTACTCCTTTACAGATTCATGATCTCCACATTATTATATCTGTTGCAACCACAAATGTTATACACATAGCAGCTGATATTAAAGAACTGTATAAATATTTTTGGTTCAGTAAAATCTGTTGTAGGCATTCACAAAAAGCTTTGGCAATTACAGTCTGAAAATACAGTTTGAAGGTGTAATAACCAACTTCGAAAAAATGTTATGCTGATGAAGAATATCACTGAAACTGATATTTAAGTTAAATAGCTCAAATATTCTTAGTTATATGTTTATATCATTGAAATTAAATATGCTAAGCACTTTTCTTTCCTGAAGTCTACACGGTAGGAAACACAAACGTTAACTTTCTGGGGAGTTACAGTACTTTAGAATATCTGTTTTAATCCATCAGTGTTCCTACATTTTGTTCTGCTTATTTTTCTCTACATAAACCATAGGTATGTATTTTATCTTTTGAAATTTCTACTTTATCCACCAAATGTGTATCACAGGTCCCCAGTCCCTACGCTCCCGAGAAAGGTTATGTGAACCATACAACCATGGGATGCTTTTTTCCTGCTCCTCCTCCTCCTCCTGCATGCCCACGGGCACCAGCACTGCTGAGAACTGCTCCCTTCCTCACCTGCTCGGCATCCACCTCCATCCTCTGGCTTCCCGCTCCTCAAGGTTCTTCCTCAGCTAACTGGGGAGAAATAGGAATTCCTCTTGTGATTCCTCACTCTCTTCTATACCAGAAGGTGAAGACTGAAGTAAGGCCGTCCCAAACCGCAGGGTTGTTCTACTCCCTCGCCTCAGAGTCACTCGGGTAAGAATGTTCTTTCAAACCGCCTAAAAAGGGACCGCAGTCCAGAAAAGAAGAGGGAATACATGGCAGCCGACACGAAGGGGCACCCACAGTGCAGTAGGGGCTTCCACACCACTTCCTCTGTGCCCCAAGAGGCGCGCACGGGGCGGGCACCATCCCTGCCCTCAGGTGGGCAGAGCACAGGGCGGCTCCTTCTCTCCCCACAGGTGAGGGCATCCCGCAGCTCATCCCTCCGGCGGGCGCAGCAGGGGTGGCCGCCTCTCCCTGGCGGCTGAGTGGCTTTCCGAGAGAGCTGCCGGGAGCCCCGGCACAGCCCAGCGCCAGCCGGAGGAATTTCACCCTTTCAGGTACTTCCCTCGGGCTTCCCAAAGTGCAGAGTGGCCAGTGCGAGTCCCGGCCGCCCCTTACACCTTCCCCCGCCTTGGGCAAGGCCCCGGTGGCTGCTGAGGGAGGCGCACACCAGCTCCCGTAGCCGCTCCCTTCTTCTAAGAGTCTTATCTTCCCACCTCATTTCTTTATCTTTGCTGCTCCCCGGTTGTGTTCTGTCTGCTGTTTGACAAGGTGCACAGGAGTTTGGGCAAGTGTGCAGCTCACTCACCGCCGTGGCTGGGGGCTGGTGTCCCTGCTTGCCCAGCCGAAGCTTTTGCAATGACTGTGGAAAGAGCAGCCTCCAAGAAATGTCTTACAGGATCTGCACGTGCACAAGCTCTGTCCTGTTGTGAACCTGATGCCAGGCAGAGAGCTGAACACAGGAACGGCCAATTATGTGTGTAGGGGGGTTGTTTGCATTTTTAATTGAATGAGATGTATGTGCAAATGGAGTATTTGATTGCACATCGGGACAGTTTGGGATGGAAAGGTCAAAAGCTGAGAACTGATGCAGGAGAAAAATGGATTTGAGGGTCCTGAATAAAACAGATCCAGTTTCAGTAGGGCTGCTAAAGGCTGCTTATGTGCAGCCTGTCTGCACTGTTACCTGCACTGTTACCTGCTCCTGCGCATGGGGCACAAACTGGAGTTGGGCTTCTCACCCACCTGAGCCCCTTCCTTCCCTGCTGTGCCAGTGGTGACACACTGCTGTAAGGTGAGGCCACAGCTTAGTCACTGCTCTCCCTGCTGTTCCCCTGCAGTTTGCTGCACAAGGATCTTGTACAACAAGTTACCTTTCAGTTCCTCAGGCATTCAGGCCCTTCCAGGAGTTGCTCCAGTCCTGTGGTTGCTCCTGCTGCCTGCCCACATGGGCAGTCCTGCAAGCACACTGGCTCATTGGTTGTCTGAGGCCACATCCTGCACCTCCAAGCACCTTAATTTTCCCTAAGCCCAGAAGAACCCACCTTCTGCTTCAGTTCCTGGGATTCCCTAGGTAAAGTTTTTGTATTTTCCTTACTGCTTACACACATGGTATTTTACTACCCTGATAAACTCTTTGATTTTTTTTTATATAAAAATATGCAAATCTCAGTAGGTAGGTTGCATAAGGTGATGTATAGGAAGTTCTAGATATTTTAGGTGCAATAGAATGAAAATTATTCCAGCTAGAATAAAGTTGGTTTGTTTTTTTCTGGTTGTTGTTTTTTTTCATTGCAATAACTAGTGCCCTATTTAGATTCTGGCAATGACATAATCTCCTCAATAGTTAAAAATCTTGGTCTTTCCTCCTTTTTATGTGTTGACAAAAAATTTCTGCACTGACAAAATCATAAATGTAAATAAAATGTAACAATAGAATGCTACTTTATTTCAGCTACTCTCTTTAATTCAGTAGAAATACATGTGGGCTATGGAAATGCTATAGGTAAGCAGATATCTTGATTAATTGCTGAAAAGATGCAAACCTTGAAAAAAAACATTCTTCAAATAAATAGGTTTTCCTTCTTCAGTATTAGTAATTTATTTCTTTGTCTGGCATACTCAGGTTTTTTCCCCTGAAAGTATCATCTCTCTCTTCCATTGGCAGGTCCTTACTTTGCCTTTGCAATTTGATTTATTATTGCCAACTTGGTGTTCTGGACTCCTTATCTTCTGTACTGTTGAGGTTTAATTTTGGGGTTTTTTTTTGGTGGAAGCTCGTAGTTTAAAAAGGTATAAAGTTGTTGTGTTTGCTTTTTTTCCTGACAGTTATTGGATTGATACTTTTGCCCAGAAAGGAATCAAATGAGTTCAAAAGAGTGGGTTGTGAATCTGGTTTTTGCTTGGGTGAGCAGTTGTAGTAGTGGAGAATGCTACTGGCTCTCAAGGTTAGAAAATGGAGGTGTGCTTGTTCTGGATTTGCTAAACTTGAAATATATAATCCATGTAAGAAACCCTCATCACATTTTCCCATGGTGATTCAAGTCATTTGGATAAAAAATATACCTGCTGTTCTTTTGATTACAGCAGAGGAACTCAATTTGAAAGAGGTTTTAAATTCAAGACCTACAACTCCCAGCCTGTGATGCATGTCTCGACTTTAGATAACGAAACCAACCTGCTCCAGACAAATTCCATTTAAATAATTTGCAATTCAAAATTGTGGAAGTTATTTCAGGCTATAACGTTCATACAATTCTTACATCAAGAATCTGTGAATAGTTAAAGCAAAAATAATTGAGTATTATTTGACAGTGCTCACCAAATAGCCCAGGAAGAACTTATTCATACAAAATTCTGAAATAGTGTTTTGAAGAGACTGACTGAAATGTTTAGGCTTTTCTAATTGTCAGAGAGATTTCGTATTTGGTAATCAGATGATACACAAATGAGTCAGACAGCAGTTGGGACTGAAATCTTTACAGAAGAATATGAGCCTTCCCTATAACACACAAACAAGGAATGGGGTAAGTGTCCCAATGAACTCTATTTGTCCAAAGTGACCCTATGGGAACCCATTTCTGAGCTAATTGAAGTATGAGGGATTTTTACTTACTTGTAAATACTTTATTTTTAATATTAAGCAATGTTAGTAGAGTAACTGGCTTTAGGAATTAGGTATGGAAATTCAGTATGACCTCAAAAGAAAGTGAAAACTTATTGTCCAGAATGTGGACTTTGTCCTAAATAAATGGGCGTTGCACTTGTTGACATCCTAAAGAATTTTACTTGATTGGGATATTACATTCCCCTACCCTCCTTTGCCATCTTGTTAGTCGAGATATTTATGTATATTAGAGTGCTTGTCAATATAGGTTGTATAAATAGCACAAATAATGAGTAACACAGACAGAAAATAGGAAAATGGAGCTCTAAAAAAGGTGGTAATGACTGCAGAACCATTATGTAGAACACAGCAAGTTAATACAATTTTTAAAATTACAGTAATTTTCTTTCAAATCCATTTGGAGCACTCCTTCCAATTTTTTCTTTTTCCAAGACAGAATGCTCCTTTCATTTCTCTTAATTCCATTGTTCTTATCTATATTTCTGTGATGAGCATTAGTTTTAACCACCGGCTTAGAGACACAAAGAAGAGATGCAGCTAGAAAATGAATTTTAGACAGAATTAAAGCACTGAAGTTTGAGCAGATGTGAAGTTGGATGTGCAACTCAAAGCTCTGCTTCTGTGCATGTGCAGAGCTATGCTTGGCATTAAGGACCATTTGCCACTTATATCACTTCTAAGCTTCATTAATATTCTTAAACCAGTTGTTTCTCTGCCTAAATCCAACATACACGATCAGTTAGTGTTGAAAAGCACACTGAAGTCGTGCCAGCAGGAGTGGCTGGTGTACAAAATCCAGAAGCATTCTTATTCAAAGAATAAATCATTTTAAATTAAATCACAGCATTTGTGTAGAGGGCAAAAAGCTCAGGCCTCCATTATCAGATGAATTTTTATGTTTGATGACTCAGATTGCTCTGAGGAGATCCTAGTTTTAAAAACCAAACCAAACAAACAAAACCCCCAAACAAACAAATGAAAGCAAACAAAAAAAGCCAAACCCTGAGAGCCACCCAAACACCAAATATCTAAATCTTGGGAGAATGCTGGGCTGGTGCAAGATTGCATCAAGTTTGCATCTACTTTGCAGTTTTGCATGAAAGGCACAGAGTGATCTCATTAAACCAGGTTGTTCTTATATTGAAATAATGCTGCTGAGAGACCCTGCTTTGCATTTCACAGGATGTCCATTGCTGTTGCTTCCTAAATAACAGCTCTAAGCTTTCATGAAGTTGCTGCTTAGAGTGCAGTTCGTAGGTCTCCAGGTGGGTGTGGAGAGGGGAAAGAAGCAAAATAACCATCGTATGGAGTTCCTTTCGCTGAGAGTTCTTCAATCCCTTTGACCAGTAGAGGTGGAGATACTGTTCTAAAATACTGCATACTGCATAGATTTTTAAGAAATGGCTAGAAGGAATGTTTGTAGACAAAACTAGGGAAATAAGAGGTGAGGGAGGACATCATAACTTCAGAAAACCTTATAGGTCCTTAGATTTAGTGGCTTCAGAAAGTGGTGCATTATCTCTAGAAATTCCATGAAAAGGTTAACAAACCTATCATAATCTAAGTTTTAGTTATATTTTGACAATGTTTGAGTATTATTTTCTTTGAGTTATCTGCACGTCGCTCCTTCTGTCTCCTTGTAGATGATGCATAACAATCTTTAATTTTAAAATTTTACATCCCCTCCGTCTGTAAATAGCAGTTTGGCACCTGCGGCTTTTCCAGGACTAATTATGGAATTTTATTTCCTGATGCTTTAATCAATCTTGTGTGAGCTGTAAATGTCAGTACACACTTTTACAACATCTTTGCTGTTGGGAAGTCAAATAGTTGAAGAAATTTTTAACAAGATAACTTCCTCTTCCCTTTCAATTTACTGTGTCTAAATATATGGCAAAATGCATCTGTCTGAAATTATTTCAGTGATTTTAGTCGAGTTGTGCATTTCTAAGCCCTGTTTCTCTTGCATTCTGTCACTCACTGTTTTGTTTGTACTCCAGGTTGAGGTACAAGTGATTCAAGTGATATGTGTTTGTTCAGACTCTATATCCTCTTGTCTTTAGTTACAATGCCTTCAGGCTGGAGTTGCCCTTCTGATGGTGATGTGACCTATATTTTTTTGGCTCCAGAAATAAAAACAATGCTTCTGTCCTGTCACATTTGGAACAATTGCTAGCCAGAGTACTGCATAAGAGACAGTTTCTAAACTTGTGTCTCCTCAGGCTATGTAATACCAGAATTATGAGAACTTCATGGCTAATAACGAGCTGCTTATTCTTAATGAAAACTATGTGCAAGTTTCAGTGAGGTCACTTCCCAGTCCTTTTGTCAAAGGCACTGGACCCCTTTGTATTCTAGAGAAAGCTTTCAAACTCTACCTGGTGTGCTTTTGAACTCTTCATGGGCACAATCCTTGAAGCATTACATTTTCAGGAAATTGGTACAGTGGAAATGCTACTATATGAACTACTGGTGATCAATAAGCTGATGAACAGTTTGTTAAGCATTATATATAATGTTAAGCTGTATATATTGTCCTTCCAAAACCAACCAACCAACCAAAAAACCTGGAATTATGAATATATTTGCTTTGACTGATCCAAGCTTTTTACAAGGGAATAAACCTACTTTAAATACATATATAAATGTTTGGCTGACTAGAAATGTAGGTGGTACCTTTCCCTTCAGATGTGTTTGATATTTCTGTGATAGCTCTAGGAGCCTCTTTAGGGGATTTAAAATAAAATCCATAGCTTCTGTGGTGTGGGCAAAAAATGTCTGCTTTCCTTTGAATGTGTGCACAGGAAGGAAAATTAGTTGTCTTAAGGATATTACTTGGTAATAAATGTCCTGATTTAAGAACTTTGCAAAGCAAAGAACCAGTGTGGTGCAGCAAAATAAAGATCAAATTAATCTTTGAGAATTATTTTCTTTCAACCTAAAGGATGTTACTGACACCAGTTTGAATTCCAGCCCAGGTATTTCCATTCATCTAGTAGGTTAATAGCCTGCTTGTTTTGCCTTTTTAAGTTCCAAAATTAAGGGAGGAAATAAATCAGCATCTTTGAATGTTTTTATATTGTGACAAATCTACAGGAGAAACTTATTATTTTTAGCAAGTCCCTCCAAGATCTCTACTTTCAGACACAATACATTTACAACATCTCCTAAGAAATAGTAAGTGTGACTCAAAGCCAATTTTAATCAGGAATGATCTGCTAATGCTAGTAGAGTAGCTGAAGTGATACACCAAGAGTAAGCTCTCCTAATGTCTGCAGTATAAGTTCTACCCGTATTATAAAATCAAGTACTCATAATTCAATTTGTTTGTTTGCCACACAGGGTAGGGATTTGATTTCTTTCCTTAGAAATAATATTAGGAATAAAAAAATAAAATTGTGAAACAAATGTCTGAGAAAGTGATCATGCTCTGAGAAGTAACCTGATGTCATCTAAACATTCCTGCATTATGATCTGTATTGCATTTTCGACCTTTAGCTTTTCTGAGCCGTGCCACGCACTTAAATTCTATCCAAAATAGTATAATGGTGGTATACTGTACTTTAGTACCTCCATGAACTTTAATTGTCAAATGAGGACTAGGTGTTAAGCTGAGACGATAAGATGAAGGGAGAGGGTAGTCACTGTGTTGGGAGGTGTTAATTGTTTTGAGTGTTCCTCTTAAAAACATAACATTCAGGGGTTATGTTGTGCTGTTTCTCAAAGTGGCACCAAAGCACTAATCTGCAGACTTAAAAACTTGTTTCTTTCAATCTTTCCCAGATGCCCAAGAAAAGTGAGATGACTTTATACTAAGAATGTGCACATCACATCAAAATGCTGCAGTGAGTACAGTTTAAGAAGTTACATAAAAATACTGGTCCATAGTTGATACTGTTGAAGTTCTTAAGTCTGTCAAACTGGGTAGGGAAATATATATTTAAGTTGTTGGATAGCTCTCCTTTGTTTCAGTTTGCAGATATGGTAACCTGATAAATACCAGAATGCTGAGGTTTCTGATAAGGAATAGTAAATAGAAATCTATTTGATGTTTGAAGACATGACTTACGGATGTAAAACAGCATTACACATTGTTGCTTTTGTGTCTGAATTGATCTGTAATATACATGCAATATTCTATAACACAGTACATCAGTAAAGTAGCACTTAAAAGATCCACCTTCCAAGAAATGTAATGAGCCTGAAGGAATACTCACTGCACTAAGAATTAGTGCGTTGGTGACAGGAGAGACTCGGAATGTGGGAACATTTTTAGTATGTTACTACTTGCTAAGGTTGTATCTTACCAGCTGATAATGTGATGGGGTAAAATAGCTATTGGGCTTAGTAAAATCTGAAAAAATAACTGTAGACTTTTATATAAACATCTGAGTATACTGGTAGGAGTTCTGTTCATCTTGCATGTCTTGGATTAGGGAACACTGATGAGCCTCCTTGGTCTGTATAACATTTCCCATCCTTATGAAGCATGAAAGCCATGGGGTTACACCCATCATCAGGGAGAAAAATACCTCCAGCACAGGCTCCTATTGCATAGGTTAGGGAGAGGCTAATGCTGGCCTTCACCAACTGGTCCTTTCCTGCAATGTGTTTTCACCCTCTATCAACAGCACGGTTTCAGGGGAAACTTCCAAAATCACTCCATGTGGGAGGCTCCGTATCTGTAAGGAACAGGGTAATAGAAGTCTGCATCATTGTTGGAATGATACTTCTATGCATAATTCCTACTGGATTTTTTTCTTAGTTAACTTTACAAGTTTTGAAAAAAATATTCTATCAGCCCAGCCATTCTTTGCTGGGTTTGAACTGGTGGCTGATTTGCATTTGGGGATTGGGCTTATTGGTTTGGGGGTTTTCTCCTTTTTATTGCTGTTGTCACACAAACGGTTCTCTTTGGTTGCTTTACTCTATGCAATTTGCTGAAGCTTTATCATGAAACCTGAAATAAGATTAGAGTAGGGTAAACTCCTAAGGTCTTTCAGGTCATAGGTAGCAAAGGACTTGTGGCCACATAGAAAAGCAGTATGCCAGGAACAGCTGAACCCCTGGGTGAGGATGCCAGCAGCATTTTCCTGTTTCTATAAACAGTGATCTGATAATAGATCCTCAGCTTACTGATTTTTAGATGTTGATATCAAAACATCTTTGCAAACCAGGTGTTGTAACATCCCCGTTTAGCAGATGTGAGTTTATTTAATAGCTTGTTCAAGTCTTCTAGTAAAATATTCTACCAAAACAGTCAATTTGTTTCATGCTTTTTAGGTGTTCTTTTGAAGAACATGGCCATACAAAAAATATGTGAACATCAAATATTTCAATGGCAATAGGGGTCCATGGGAATAAGATCAAAGATTACTTTTAGATGCCATGAGACTAGAAGTTAGACAGAGTTTTATGGTTCATGTGATGAATAGAAAAAACATGGCAGAAACTAAACATGAAAAGCTGATGTCTGGGTCTGACTGTGATTTTAAATGAAACACACCAAGACCCATCATGAACTGTACTGCAAAAGGATAGAGGATGGCAGGGCCATTAAAATTTTATCCTGTGTGTGAAGTAAAAAGCAGTATTGTTTTTCATTTTGTTTCTTCCTGTGAGTTCTACAAAATACATTTATATTGACACATTCTGAATGTTAAACATATTTTTGAATACATGAATCTGTGTCAATGTATATGAGAATTGCAGAGAAAGATGCTCACTTGCAGTTCTTCTAAAATAGCATGTCTGCAAATAACTTCAGTTTTGAAAGGTTGCTTTCTGCTCCGGATTCCTCTTTTGTATTTTTTTTTGTTATATCTAATTGTCAGGACTTTATTTTTTTTTACCACATTTTTTTTCTATTTAGTGGTGGTTTCATCCCTTTGGTGCTTTTTTCTTAATTATTCTTTAATAATAATATCTTGAATGATTGATTTTCATACCAGTCTACTTTTAAAGCAGTGGTTTATAAGACAGTTTTGCCATAGAGAAGCATCTGGTGTTTTTTCCCTTCTCTTTCCTGCTAGTTTTTATCAGTTGTGCTGGCATAGGCAATGGATTGAATGAGGCAGCAGCCCCAGGTACAGCCAAGGTGGCACTTTCATAGACCCCTGAGCCACCAGGGTCAGGAGGGGCCTTTGCTGCAAGAAGGGGAGGGAGTAGTGGGCTCCTCTTGTTGTGACCAAGCATTTGCATACAAAAACGATGAACATTGCAGCAGAAGAGAGTAGAACACAGCCATCTGGGGGCCTAGAAGCTGTTATACTGCTTACTGATTGTTGTGGATCCTCATACCTTTGGGTGAGGTGTCAGAAATCGTCTGAACTCACACAGTGGTTTGCTACCAGGAAGAGCAGTACCACCCCCTCCTGGGTTGGCTTTAGCAGCCATCATTAGGAGCTAATTTGACTTATTAAATTTCCCCATGAGAATCTTAGAGAAATATAATGAATATATGAAGAAATGTCTTGCTGATTTTTTTTTTTAATGGCACCATGTAATACTGTGTCTTCAGCACCAATGCTGGTTCCTGTCAATTGACTGACATTATCAACTTCACCATCACCAAGAGGTGTAGATGACAGATTAAGGGCATTCTGGCAACCTGTGAAGACTGAAAAGTGTGACAAAATGTTGCATACATGCTTTGTACATTAAAGTTTTATATATATGAGTTTTATGACTGTCATCACAAGTTTTTACCCCCAAGGTTTGTATATTGATTTGTTTCGCTTTAATAAGTTTTTTTATTCTGTTCAGTATGACAGTGATGATGGCTAAATACTTAGTCACAATAGAGTAAAAAGGGTAAAAATCTGTTTTAAACTAAGCTTTATACGTGTGATTGATGCAGTTGTTGATGTGTATTCATAGATAACACAGCCCTGGATTATGCATGAACTAACACATAGAACAAAAACGTCAACTAAACTGGTATGGAATTTATCTACCACTCTGCATGAGAAAGGCCAGGATGGTAATGCAATTGCACTGTTTAGAGAATTCAGGTGTCAATGAAGTATTTTATGTGATGGGTTTTTTTGCCTCAAGTATTAAAAAACAAGCCGATGTTAAAAATAAAATATGTTTCATGTCACTGCGGCATTAGAGAAGTGCTTTTTCAGATTTCACAGATGACAGCTCAGGTTCTGTTAAGTCAGGATGGATTGTGTCAGTCCCACTCGGTTACAAAAAGGATAGGAGTGATAAAAACTGACAGTATGCTGTGGTTGGGAAATAAAATCTCGTTTCCTCAAACCTGGAATGGAATGAATGCAAATTCTCATGAAGCATTTTAGTACTCTTCTTGACACAGAGGGGACTCTTAAGCAGAAATAACTGCTGTTGTCTTGGATCTGATTTTCTGCTCTGTGCACCAAGTACAACTCAATGCAAATAATTCTGCTCTAGTGGTGCTAATGAGAGAGTTTTGTTTTACCTCTTTTTTCTGTGTTTAAGGCAGTCTTTTCAATAAACATATTCTAACTCTTCTTAATTTAGAATTTAAAAAAAAAATTACTTTGCACTTAAATAATTCTCCTAACCTGATTTTATTTTCTTATGCTACAATGGAATTTTCTTTCCAAGGTAGTTTTGCACTAACAAATGCAGCCATAGAAACAACTTAATGGCTCATTTTGCTCTTTGTCCTTTAATACCTCATTTCTTTTTTGTTTCTGCATATGTTCAGAATCTACAGCATGTCAAATACCACATTTCCTAGTTTTTGTTCAATAAAGATTTTCGAAATGTTAATGATTTAACACAAACCTCTTAAATCTTATTGTGCTATTCAGTCTTTGTGTTCTCAATCCTAAATATATCAAGACACTTAAATTTCTTTCTTTTTCTTTCCCCAAGAATGACTCCTGTAGATTCTAGAAAATCTGGAAAAATACAGTATTGTGGTTTAATGTGTGCTATATCTTCTTGCACTTATTTTTGAACTGGGATTGTCCTAATGATGGTATACAATGTACTAAAACAATTCCTTCTCAGCCTGTGAAATTCTCCTTTGGTGCAGCTGGTTTTCTAATCAATGCTGGGACCTTTCATGTGGATTACCTGACTTGGTATATTCTGCAAGGAGCATTGCACAATTTGTTCTGTGTTTCTGGATGACACTGTCAGGAGTTTGCCTTGGGAGGAAGGGTATGAACCTGTAATTCCAAGGCACCTGCTTTTTCTTGCCTCTGTGTCTTTGAACTTTTATTTGATCCCTCTGATTCTCCTTTATGTGGAATTTTTTTCCTGAAGGTACAACACCAGTCTTCTTTCAAGATTAATTCTAGACCTGGTGAATGAGGCAGACAGACCAGTCTGGGGCCTGAAGCAGCTCCAGTGATGTCCCAGTTAGTCTCTGAAGGAAGGCAGAAACGCAACTGCAAGGAAAAGTGTTCCCTGTCTATGTTGTGCTTCCTTGCACACAAGGAACATGGTGCACACCGTGCAGGGCAGTCCTGGCAGCTCTCCTTTCCTTCCTTTTCCTTGAGTGTGAAACACTCCGGCATCTGGGAATTTTGTTGTGTGTTGTGTCACAATAACGTGACACCTTTTGTAAAGACATCACATCAGTGCCCTGTTTGCAGTGCATAGCAAATTGACTTGGTGGCAGTGAATGCTGCAATGTGCAGCTCACAGGAACGGATTGCTGCTGAAAATGGGCTTTTTTTTATGTTAAAAAATGCTAACTTGACAGCTGTGATTTAATAAGCAGCATAACAGGTGCTGCAATTTGGGCCATTTTCAATCTCTGCCATCACACGTGGGCAGATTTGGAGGCTGAGACATGGGTCACTGCTGCAGCAGGTTAATGAAGTGTGTTGCATTTTGCTTTAATTCATGTTATAAAGCTCAAACCGCATCTTCCAGCTGTGCTTCCACTGCATGCTGAAGAAGTTTTTGAAATGATTTGGTCCTTGAGACATCAAACCCACATATTTATAGATTGGAATCATTATTGTCCTTCTATTGTGGTTGTTTTTAACACTGAAGTTGTCTGTCAGTCTTTGGGAATTTTCTCTCACTCTACCAAACTATTAAAGATGTCCATGTAAATGAGAATAACAAGTCGACTATGTAATGAAGATACAGAGTGTGCTATCTGCATGCAGTGCATTACTAGTACCACTTTTCCCTCCCAGTTTGGTTTTACTTTTTTTTCTTAAAGCTAAAAGTAACTTTACAGAATGAATGATAACCCTTGTTTATGGAGATTTGTCTCTTAAGTTTGTCTGTGTTCAAATTCAACATATTTTGTAAAGAAATGCAGTTGCTGCCTAGCTTTCCTCTTATTCCTGTAATTTTTTATGTTATGCAATATGAAAAGTTCTCTGGAAGAAGTAGTAAACAAGCAAAATTTTTATGACTTAAGGTTTGAATCCCCCATTTATCTAACTGATGTAGCCTGGATATTTACTGATACAGCATGTCATGACAGACAAATTATCCTTATGTGCTTCTAGGTATCCCCAGCAATCTATAATAGCAAGTTCTATAGTGGCAGCAAGCTAGAAACAGTGTGTGTGCAGGGAAAGCTATCTGATTACAGAAATAAATTCTGCTTCCCCAGAATAGCATGATGCTATTTCAGTCTTTAAATCATTTAATTTAAATAGTTCCTGCCTTGAATTGTTAACACTCTCCACATTAATGTCTTGGGTTTTTTAAACCTTGCCATGCAGACTTCTAATGAATATGTATCTGTATCCCCCCCTCTGGCTATGTAGTTAGACACCAGAAAACTTGCAGTAGTCTATAAAGAAAGCCTTGGAAATGAAGTAATTCTGTTATTAGACTAATTTTTGTAGCACATAATCTAGATTTGTCCTCTTTCTATGGCTTAGCCCTCTCCTCCTTTATAAAAAGAAGAGGAAAGAGGTATACTCTCCTGGCTAAGCTGCATGGACAGGAAAAGAAAATACAGCTGTGCTAGTGAAGCCATGTCATTCTCTGTTGGATTTTTCCTTTTCAGTCTCCCGTAGCCCTCTATGCCTTTTTTCCTTTTGTTGGTACTTGCTGACTCTCATTAATGATGAATACAGGGAAAGCTGTTTTGGAGGGGAACCTGAACAGCCAGTACTTATTCTCTAAAAACAAAGTATGTGTTTGAACCAGTTTGTCATCACAGAATTAGGATTTCACATTTCCCTACTTCTGTCCTAATTGCTGTATTGTATCAGTTGTTCCAAGTCTAATTTTGTGGCTTCCTTTGAAGTGTGGAGCAGGGGGATTGTTTTTGTTTCATGGAAGTTGCTGGGATATGGGATAGGCTGCTGGCCATTCCGACTACAACAGTTTGGTGCAGTTGGAGAGTGCAGATTTGGGTGGAAGTCTTTATGAAACAGGCTAGTATGCCCAAAAATGTGCCCAAAAATATGCCCAAGCACAAGCTTTGCAATAGTAAATAGCAAGAGTAACTAACTAATTGTGCTTTGAGAAGAGGAGGCAAAAAAATCTTCTGACCTGCAGCTGCCATGTCCAGCTACCTTCTTAGTTCTAAGCCCCCAGAGGAAAAATAAACCAGATGCAGGATCTTTTTATCTGCTCACTCTTCCTTCTCTTTGCATGGACAGTTGTGTGCCCTGGAGATGTGCAGGGAGGGAGGCTGGGGGAGGAGGTGAACTGGACTGGTCCTGCTGCTGGTCTGCTTGGTGACTCAGACTAACAGCTAGAAAAGCTTGCTTTGCAGCAATATTCAGTTACCTTCCTGTGATATCTGCGTCTAGCAGAACTTATAAATCTAATTTGTCTCTTAATTTAGTATGAGGCGTTCAGTCTTCAATTTGCATGCTGTGCTAATCACTCAAAACTCAGCTCTGCCACAGTCAGTCTATTGTGTGCTCTCTAGTGTAGTATATGTTGCCTGTTTGCCCATTAAAGAATCGAGAGAGTGTTTGTGGAATTCTTATCAAGTCTCCGAGGTAGAACATGCAGGAAGGGCGGCCAGTATAAGTGTTGCTAGTCATTCAATTGAGAAAACTCAGAGAAATCTGAAACCACTAGTTTGAAAAAGTTATTCAATCCAGTAAGAATGAAATTTAATTAATGTTCACAATATATTACACCTTCAACTTAAAGAGTTCATTAGAACCTTGGTTTTGGCTGGTTACTGAATATAGGCTTTGAATTTCTGAGTTATATTTTTAAATCACAAAAGAATTCGTAATACCCTTATCATAAAGGATCTTAACATATCAGTTCCTCTCAGAGAAGTTAATAATTAATATCAAATCTGTAAGAGGAAGGAGTTTGTAGTTCAAAATAAATTATAGAAGAAGTTGACACAGAAAACTCCCTTGGCAAACCTTGCGTATTTATTGAATCTCTGTGGAAATAGTGCCTGATGAGAAGGGAATCCAGACTTTCCTTCCTTGCATTTAATCGTGTTTTCCTCCATCTTTTGAGAAGGTTGAACTATTTAGCTTGTTTCCTCACCACAAACAGGAGGCATAAGATTTGCTTACAAGGATGATACAGTTTAAAGTTTAAAATGAGACTTCTTAGACACATCAAACCAAATAAAAGCTAACAAATTGGTAATAAATTCTATCTTGATTACCCAAGAAAATTCTTCTTTTGAGATTTTAATTCCACCTTCTATATTTACACGTGACTTGCTTGCAGTCATTCTTGCATATTCGTAGTACTTGCTTCAGTGTATTAAATATTTCCAATGAGCTAAATAAAAATTTTTTTAAGCTTGATTCAGAATTTGTGTCTGAAAGTGTCATATTCTGGGATCACTACAAACAAGTGAAGTTGGACATATTTGTAAAGCATCTTTTATAGTTGTCCTAAAAGGAAATATACCTTCTCTGTTGGTGGTTTGGTTTGATTTTTTTTATCCCCCCACCAAGAAGACAAGTTTCTTTCTAAATTTTATTGGTATTGCAAAACAAGCTGTGCAACATGAAATCATTTTCCCAGTAAATATTGCTAATATTTCCTTGTCCTTGTAGTCTTTCTCATCTAAAAAGAAAAGGTAAAATGTTGGATTTATTTTCTTCTCTTGTACAACCTTTATTTTAACAATGTTGCCTCTGTGGGTGGGCTTTCAACAAAAAAATTCAATATTTTTAACATATCTATTGTCATCAGGATTTTTGTGTGAGAGGGTGATTTAAACTATTCATTTGAAAATTTCAGCTGCTTTGTTTGTGCTGATCTAATTGTTGTAACCATGGAAACTGGAGGGGTAATGCCAGGCAGCTGCCTAGTTCTCTTCTGAAGTGCTACTGAAGATTGGCAGTACAAAACTTCATAGGCCAGGTCCCAGTCTGCAGGCTCGGATATTGGAGATTTTCTGTAAGATTATGTAAAAGACATGGGGAATCTTCTAAAGTAGTTTTTGGTTTCGTATCTCCCTGTGGACTGTTACTTAGCAAATTAAAAACTGGAGCCGATGGCCTCAAAGGCATGATGCTGTAACCCTTCGAGAGCTGGATGGAGCAAGGTGCAGAGAGAAGGGACTGCTGTCAGCAAGAGTCAGTGGCAGCCTCAGGAAAAGCAAATAGGTAACACTTGGGGAATTATTCCTTGTTATTCATTCAGATGCTGATGGAAACTTTACCATTGGCATAACAGAGCAGCATCAAACAGTTCAGCTGAATGGATTTGAAAATCCTGTGCAAAAATATCCTCCCTTGCTGGCACAGGGCCAGGGTGCATTTTTGATAGAAGTCATTTAGTAGCACTGTAGTAAAGCTCATGTATTCATTATAACTTCATAGCAGTTTTTCAGCACAAATAAGTAAACTGTTAGATTTTTAGAGTATTATCAGGGATACTCCATAGTGGACTTCTGCATTACAGGGCAGTTCTTCCAGGAAGGTCTGGATGCAGCTGTAACACAGACATGGCTTTGTTCATGAGCAGTCCTAGTTGAGTTTGTGTTACCAGCCTTCCATGAAGGGCTCCTCTCAAGGAAGAGCTAAAATAGAGCTCTCTACTGCATTGACAGCAACCTTTTTCTATCCCAGAAGTGTGGATGTTCTGAGGGTCAAACTTTGTAAGACTTGTATTGATTTTTATTTGATGCTTTGACTGATCAAAGCTACGTAGATGTCAGTGGAAGTTTCGAATGCTGAAGTGTGCTTTGTATAATTTTGTATTATATTATTATATTATTATATTATTTGTATTTTATATTGAAAATGATTTGTCAGTGAGACAGTATGAAAAGTTTCCTTTATGTACAAGGCTGTTTTTTAGCAATCTACAGTTGATTAAAATTTTTCTGGTAGGAAGCTCTGAGTAAATTAAACTTACTGCCCTAATAGATCCCTGACTGAGATGCAGATGAAATGTGCCACATTTTGACAGGGAAATGAACACAAGAATTGTTTTTCTAAAGGTCCAGTAGAATTTGAAGCTCTGTTTCTGTAACTGTGAAAGTCCTATATGCTTAGGATACAAATAATTCCCTATGCAATAACTGTGTCAGTTATGAACAACAAATGAAAGAAATCCTAAGTCCTGCAATGACATCTTTGTAGGGTTTTTTTGCTTCCCTGTCTTACACTGAACCAACTTTTAGTGGAGGCCTTTACACCAATGGCAACATCCTCTGCAAAGCTCTTTACAGCCTAAGGCTGGGGGCGGAGTTTTGACTTTTAGTTGAAGCCTACAAGAGTGTTTGCAGCACAGACTTGCTAAGTCTCACCTGTGGTTAATCTACAGCACAACCTGCTTATGAGTGCAGTGAAAAGGGGAAGATTTCTTACATTATGCCAAAGAAGTAATTTTTCTTCATGGAGATGGCATTCCATCTTCTGCAAGAGTTATTATAAAATGTTAGTGTTGAAACTGGTGGCTGTAGTCTGCAATGGTGTTGGTGAAAAAATACAGTTTAATAAAGATACAGCTTTGAGGGTGGGTTAGACAAAGGTTTGTGCCAGCTCAGGTGAGAATTACTTTGGTCATGTGACATGGGTGCCACTAACGAAGATGCAGGTGTTTATGTTGTGTCTGTTCCTGTCCCTGTAGGAAACCAAATGTTTTCATATCAGCTTTAAGTATTTGCATGTGAAAATTACATGTATAGAGTTTGCAAGCTCAAAAACTGTATATATAAAACTAAAAATCAGCTTAGGGGCATGCAGGAATGCAGATTAGGTGTTCTGTGGATTTTTGAATGAATTAAATTCAAGGCTCTTGCGGCTGCTTAGTCTCCTTTTTGATATTGATTTCAATCCCTTAACGATTGTTTAATTGCCAGTTTAGGGACAGCTGATTTTGTTTCAAAGCAATGACAACAACAACAATCTTAAAATGATTTGAAAGAACAAAACACTATTGCCTGTGAATAATAAAGTCAGGTAACTAATTCTTTATTTGTCCTTGTCCTCCATTTTCTCTCTTACAAAATGACTTGGCATCTTGAAGCCTTGCATTGCAAGGAACTGCAAAATATTTTTGAAGAGTTAATTTCTGTCATGAAGGTTGGTTCAGAGCTGTGTTCCAGTGTGACAGGTCATTTAGATACAAAGGAAATAATAATGTATCATGATGGACTAAAAGGGATAGCTGACATCCCATAGATAAATATTTACTTCTCCTTTGTCCATTTTTGGGTAGATTACATTAAAATTAATAAACTGCTGCTGTCTTTTAAGGTTTATCCTTTTCTATATGCAAATTGCACTGTCGTTAGGGCAGTGACACTGCAATCTGTGTAAGGGGGATGTGTCAATTTGCCACATAACATCTACTCCAGCTGCCTCTTAACCTCTAGCATTTATATTCTGTAATGTACAATGTATTTTTGCATGACAAGTAAAGTGTTCTGAAATAAACGCATTTAGAGCAAATCAGAGTCAGCTCCAATACAGGAGTTGAAATTGTAATCAGGTAAAGATTTTTTTTAGTCAATTTAGGCGATGAGATATTTAATATAAAAGCTTCAAGATACAAATGAGTTCTCATAAGCCCACTATTAACCTGCTCTAAGGTAATGAATACTCCAGTACTGGGAAGCAGACAGTGTTAAGGTAAAAAAAAATAAATATCCAGAAGCAGTAAATTCATTTTGTCACTTGAGCCTTGACCCAAAGCTCATGTGAATCATGGAACAGAAGCAGAGGCTGACAGGACCGAATCTGAAAACCTGCATTGTGAAGAAATCTTAATTTTAGAAGAGTTAGTGAACTTTCTCTGTTTCTTTTGGCCAATGCCATCAAAAGACAGGAAGGACAACATGACAATGCCTGCATGATAAGGGGATTTCAGAAACAACTTCAAAGAGAAATGAGATCCAAATACTATTCCATGTTTGCATGTTCTCATATCTAATTATCAATATTTCTGAATATAAGTACAGTTTTCTGACAAAAATAACTTTCAAGGCTAGGATCTTACAAAGTATTTTCATTTTTAAAATATACATATATGTACTTATTCAAATAATTTTGGTTTATATGTGGCATGAAAAGTGTCAGCAGAAAATATACATGAGGAGGGACTGTAGCCTCCCTAAGCACAGTATTTGAACAGGTGCCTTCCTACTCATCCATGAGAGGCAAAGGAACCTGCCACGGTGGTGGGGCAAAAGTCCTGTGCAGTTTTTCTGTAAAACCTCTGTGCTTTGAAAAGAGAGATCATTTTTTGCAGCTACAAATACGAGGTATTTGTGCTGTGGGCCAGTTACTCATCAGTTGCTTCTTGCTGGGAGAAGAAAAACCAACCATTCACTCCAGCAGAGATCAGAAAATCAGACTGCCAAGTGAGACTCGCCATTTTACTGTCATTTTGAAGGATTCTTGTGAATACAATAATTTATCTTTTCCAGCATCATATCAGTGATTTGTGTACAGTCTTTTGGGAATATTTTTGACGTTACTGCCCTGGGTGAAGTAAAATTGGGCATGGGAGAACGCCCGATTCTCTTTGGAGAATTACTAAAGTTGTTTTTCTGATGGTGGTGTATTTTTGCTTCTTTTAACCCAAAGTGCTAACAATATTGGGGGGAAAAAAAAACAAACCAAAAATCCTTTTTCTCAAGTGTCTATTATATCATCTTGTGCAAGATTTGGATATACTAGCTGACACAAACCAGGTCTTTCTGTTTACTTTTTCAGATGCAAATAAATTTCTGTTTACAGAATGAGCATGCTAGTCTTCAGTACTTTTATCTAGGCTAAGAGAAGCTTTAACACTATTTGTTATGTGTTTGTAACACTTCATAAACAAATAATGCATAATTCATCCCCTCGAATGACCACAGTGATGCTGAGATTAATTTACGAACCCAAACTCAAACATTTATGGTAGAGCATTCACAGGAGAATTGAAAGTTTGTACCATGCTCTTGAAACGTTGATTTTTCGAATAGTTTTGCAACAGCTGTGGATTCATTAGTTTTGTGATGGGACCTTTGAGATGAAAATCACTAGTTTTAGTAAATCCTCTATTTTGTCTGTCTCTAGAATACAAATACAATTGCTCTGTTAGTGACTCACTGATTTATTTCTTTTTCCAGAAAACCTTCATTCTCTCTGCCCAATGTAAATCCTCATTACTGATATTTTGTATGGTTCTCATTAGACTGGTTAATTTTAATGTTGTTCTTGAAATCTGAATAAATCCCACAGAACTTGTACTGTGCTATAATTTATTTCAGCAGAAACTGCACTATTGATAGGAAAAGAAACACTTGTATTTAAAGCCCTGAGGTCCCCAGTACTGCAGAGGAAACAACATGGTGGGGAAGGACATTTGTTGCCAAAGAAAAGCATTTTGGATTTAGTTAGCTAGCTCAGTCTGGAGGCATGGCATGAAGGCTTAAAGGATTCTTTTTCTGATTGTTAAAGGCAGTTTTGTTTCTTCTTACTTGCTATGCTTTTATGCCCTCCTAGCCAGCAGTGTTAGACACCTTCAAGTAGATGAGAATCCCTGTTAACATTTTCTTTCTAGTTTGTTTTTATGACTTATTATCATTCATAGAACAGATGCATAAGCACTGTAGGTTAAGAGAACATGCTAAAAAAAGACGATCTTCTCTAAGCATGTTGTTGTTTCCTTTATAAATTTTGCAGCATAATTTATCCCTGGGAAATGCAAGTTCAACTCTGCAGCATACCTAACTAAATACGCTGTGCCTGTCCCCGGGAAACAGATAAATTTTGGGTTTGCTTGCCCTTAAGTCAGATTAGTCATCTCTGAGAGTGTGAAGTGCAGCCAGGTGACTCACACACCAGCAATACCAGTAATTTCAGGTTTACTGGCCTGGCTCATTGACAGCCCTGTTGCTGATACAGGAGCCTTCAATAAGCAGACCAAGAGCTTGAGATGCTTGTATTCAGTACCAGTCCAGTTCAAAGAGGAATTAGATTATATGTTTTAGTTTCTGGAATATAACTCAGAGGGACATACATGCATTATTATTCTACAGTAATGTGGTAGAAAGTGGGTTTTGGGGGTATTTTTATAAATTATTTTCTTGTGAGTTACTTTTTAGCAAATTGTGTGTTTCCTACCAGAATGGAGTGATATGCAAGTTTTAGGTCTGTGGTCATGTACAGATGTAAACCAACACAAGGTCCTCTCTTCCTACACGCACTTGAACTTGAGTGGATTTCTTGATGTGCCAAGGCATAGAACCTTCACACCCCTTTCTTTTGATAGTTTCACTAATGTGAAAATTGAGTAAGAAATGGTTCCTGCATAACTTTTCTTTCCTGTGCATGATGTCACCCTTTCCCCCTCTCTTTTTGACCTCAACTTCTTTCCTAGAAACACCAGCTGTGGCATTCTGAAAGGGCTGTCTAAGCTTCATGGCACTTGCCCATAGGGACAAGGATCAAGTGGGATTAATCCTGTTTGGCACCAGCAGGAACCATTGTTCCAAATAACATCTCTTTTGTCTCGGAAGGTTGTTATTTTAGGAAAAAAGAGACAAGATTTTTTACTTGATCTGAAAAAAGTAGCAATTACCCTGTGTGTATTTAGGTGAAGAGGGGAGTCGTTTAGTTCATTTTCCCCTTCCCTTGTCAGAAACACACACTGTTACAGAATTCTCACACAAGGAGCCATTGCAAGCCTTTTTGGGGAAGTCTGTCTGATTCAGGAAAGACCCACCACATGTAGGTTTTACATTCCTTATATCTGGTGTTTCTGCATTTGTTTTTGTTCCAGCTCCTGCCAATGTGCAAAAGGAAAAGCATGCTCAGGTGGAGAAAACCTGTTTATGGTTCCCAATATCAGAGTGCTGCATAGGCAAATGAAAAGAATAAAACTTCCTTATTCCACTCCCACAAAACAAACACCCACAAAAAACACAAGACCACAACACCAAGGGGAAATTCTTTAAGTTCTTTCTAGTTCAGACTCTGCTGTGTTTCCTTCTTACCTTCTCCCCAGTATTCACACACACACAACCCATGACTTGTAATTGAGGTGACAGGAGCAGGAGTAGGTATGGACAGTGTGTAATCCTGTGACAGGAGCAGGAGTATGGACAGTGTATAATCCTGCATGTTTCCTTTGGGCTCTCAGCAGTGTTTTACAACACTGTTTCATTTTGTGTTTATGGCAGAGCATAGATTTTCTTGCTTATTTAATTTTCTCTTCCCATGCTGCAAGGCTTAGTTCATTAGCTTAAAAGACTGTCACGCTTCTGGAGAAGAGAATATGTCTGGCAGGGGTTTTGTGGATAGTAATTATCTAAAAATTCAATCAAGTCGTTCTCTTGATTGATTTCTGGAATGAAATATAGAGGCTTCAGTGGAATTAATTGTATCCTAGTATTTTTCTAATTTATGTTTTAAGCATTAGACTGCCCCACCACTCCCACTTCCTTTGGTACATTTATTTTTTTCCTCTTACAAACTAGCATACAAAGTATCTTCAAGGTATATGCTGTGACTATATCATTGGCTTTTTTTTCATTAAATATGTCTTTCAGTGATATAGGTATTGCATTTTTACAGACAGATAATTTTCAATCTTAAAAATGCCATTAGTAAAGCAGGTAGACTTTCCTGAAAACTGCAGGAGGTACATAAATGTAAAATGACACTGATTGTGAACGATGACCGTTTCTTGAGGAATTTATTTTCACGGCATGAACTCCATGTGCAAGATTTAAGGAAGTATTTTAAATAGCAGTGAAAACAAAAAATAGGAGACCTAAATTACAAAAGCAGAATGATGACCCTGACATTAGCTCAACTGGTTAGACCACAGTGCTAATTACACCAAGGTCCTGGGTTTGATCCCTGTATGGGCCATTCACTTAAAATTGGATCCTTGTGGACTCTGATCCTTGTGGGTCCCTTCCAACTCAGAATATTCTGTAATTTCTCTGTGATATTATCATGTTAACCCTAACGTTGCTGTCATCAGACACTGCTTGCTGATAGACCTTGATGACAAAACATTATTCAGAAAAATGCCCCATGAGTGTTGTGACAGCACCGCGTTTGGACTGATCCAACAAAAACCTGTTCAAATCAGGATCTCCTACTGTGTTTTCTGCTATGGTGCATTAGCAAGTAATGAAGAGGATTTCTCAGAGATTTATTTATTATTAACCTGGTTGTCTATTTTTTTCTATTTCTCTTCTGTATCAGTTGCACAAACTGATCTGTAAGCAAAGTAAGACTGAAAAGTCACATGGAGGGAAGCAACAAAGCAAACAGCAAAAATGCCAGGAAAGCCTTGAACTGCATGTGTCAACTTCTTACCTTCTGAATTCTGCCGAGGACTAGAGCAGTTTGAAATGTCTGATGTGCTGTGAACATGACACCTATTAACTGTCACAGTAACCCACAGTGTGAAGACAACAGTTTTGACAAATCTGAAGGTGACCGAGTTTGAGGGTGAAGGGGGGGGTGGGTTTATGTTTTTTTACACCAGGAGTTGTCACTGCAAGTTGGTATTTCCCCTCTTTCTAATGGCAGAGGAAAAAGGGATACTTTTTTTTTTCTGTGATTTGCTTAGCTGAAATAGTTTGGTCTTCTTCTCAAGAGCATCTGATAGAGGAACCTGGGAAAAAAAACAACCTCATTTTACTCAATAGCTAAACTTTAACCTTTTTCAACTACTGTTTTCCTATTGTTTTAATGGATCCTACTTCCCCTTGAAAGCAGAATGGTTTTTGAAGTTTTGGAGCACTGTGAAGGTGTATAATAAGGAACTGAATGGTGTGAACCAACACTGAACCCTTTGGGACTTATTTCTTTAATGGCTGGAGAAACTCTATTGCCAGCAGCTCTTGTCAGTACACAGGGCACTGTATTGACTGTTGCACCTCCAATTATTAATTTGCAACCCCAAATACATCTCTTTCCTTGCCTTTTTGAGGCAGAATGTTTTCAAAGAAATTAGGACCAAGTTTATTAAATACTAACCACACATTACTTGACCTATGGCTGTTTAAAAACCATCTGGTTTACGTTTTATTTTCTGCTGCCCTATTTATTCTCATAAAAGCTTCCCTTTCCTCTGTGATTTCAAACATTGTATAATGTAGAAAACTGTTTAGTAGAAATTGTTGTTTCTATTCCAATTATCTCATCTTATCTTATAAAACTATAATTTTACAGGCAAGCTATGTGAGAGCCATTTGTGTCAAGCTCCTGTCTTGTTCCTACTTCACCAAGAGAAAAATTAATGGTATTGTCCTTCCAGACTCAAGAACCTTTTTCAGAGAATGTGGACTCTGCTGGATTTTGGTATCTTCATCTTCTAATCTATCCTTATTTTGTAGAAGCCGAAAAATTGTCGAACCACAATTTCATAAACTATGTTTTCAAGGCTATAAAGGAAAACAAGAATAGCTTGCATGGATTTTCATTCCAAGCTTGAATAAGGAAAAGTAGTGACTGGCATTTTCATTCATTTGCAGTTATAAACGTCAGACCAAGATCAGCAAATCTGAGGCTTACGAGTAACTGAGGTATTAATAGAGTAAGAGCAAAAGAGCAGTAGCAAGAAATGGTAAGAATTAAAGTGCATTAACATTTTAAATCACAAGCAATTGCAAAGCCAAAACTAGAGGCACTGCGTAAGAAACTGCCAGTGCTCCTGGAGTAATCTGTAGGTTTTGTAGATAAAGGACTGCTTCTGTACAATAGGATTTACAGTTTGTAGACAAGAGTTATGTTGTATATTTGTATGGCAAGATATACATCAATTTCAAATAATATTTTTAAAACCTCTAGAAATAGATGTGTTTGCTACCCATGTAATCACTGAGCCATGCCCAGCTCTAAAGCTGCAAGCAATACTTAAAAAAAAAAAAAGGGCAAATGGAATTTACTGCAGTTGATAACTCCTAGGACAGTAATGAAGTAAAAAATTGGAGGATATGTTGGATTGCTGTTTAAGCTAGTGGCTCATTCAGTATTTAGCACTGCTGGTAATGGAGCGTGCTGGTGAACTGTCACCTTGTCCCAGCCCTGCTGCAGCCCCGCAGGCAGCAGCTGCTCCCGGGTGCTGGGTAACCGGGGCTGCCTCTCCTGGATCTTCCTCCCTTGTCCCCCCTGCCACCTCTACACCATGCTTTGAATGAGAAACGTGTTACAGCAAGGAAGAGCAGTGGGACCACTACTCTAATAGCCCAAAATCAGCTTTTTCAACCTTATTCCTTCTCCACAGCACTTGATAAAAGATTTGTTAAGGGTTTAGTGCCGTTATGGATTGGGAAGGCTTGATGCTGTGAATTCTGAGGAGGTTCTGCACATCAGGGCAGTACTAACCACTGCCCAAGTGCATTCAAATAAATCCTCTTGTGCCCAAACTGTGACTCCATCAGCTTTGCCCCTCTCTCTTTGAGTAAGTTAAACTACCTGCCTTTGACATCAATATGGCAACAAGTGATTCACAGACGAGCTGGCACTGGTCAGCATTAATTAGGAGGTCAAAAGTTGCCACTAAAGTCAACAAGAGTCACTTTGCGTGTCACTTAAAGTATTTTTATTGACAGGTTTTTTTACAAGCATTTGCTTTTTTTTATTTTCACCAAAATAAAGCATTTTGCATACAGTGTTTTCACACATTTAGGAGATAAATAAGTGTATTTTGAATTTTTTAATGCAAAGATAGCATATGTAATACAAACTTATTTCTTCATTGATGTTAATTTTAAATACAGCTTGTTTGCCCTTTTTTTTAAAACAAACTTTTATCTTGTTACCATACATTTCCCTTGTTAACTTCCAGATGTTTAAACTACAGTTGGGAAACTGCAATGATATGTATTGCTAGAGATAAAAAGTTGCTCTATTAGGATGAAACCTGTATATCAAGTTACCAACTGGTAAATTAAAAAAAAACACCTTAAAAGAATGTTGTCAATTTAACTGATTCAGAAAATCTTGAATGAATAACAGCTCTTTAACCTTCACCTACAATTCGTGTGTAAAATAGTAAGAAAATAATCCAATTTTTGTATTTCCATACTGATTGGTATGCATGTTAATTATGGTATTTTCTGAATTTCATTTAGAATTTACAATAAACTTGTTTGTAATTATAAATAAATAGAGGTATAAAGACAAAAACTGCTTTTCTTTTGAAGTTAACCAGCTACATTAAGTGCATAATTTAAGATCATAAATACATTCTCATTCAACTTAATCAATTATCATTGGACTAACTTCATGTGCTCAGTTACATGCTGCATAGTTGAGAAAGAAAAAAATTAGGTGGCACTTGGTATCTTTAATGGCACTTCTTTCAGCAAAGGATAATATGCATTTGTATTGCTAGCCAGGGTTACTCTTCAAAACAGTATTTTAATATATGCTTGAAAAATACATAGAACACTAAGTAAAGCAACAATTCCTTTTTGTGTTTCGAAGCTTCAGCTGATGGTACAGGGATCATCATTGCTTGGTTTCATTTCCCCTTCCAGCAATAAGGTGATCACAGCTTTACTCAAGTAGCTGCACGTTCCCTTCTTCCCAAGTGGGTGAGTGTTGTAGAAAGCAGTCATGTCATTCTGCAGGACAAGGAGAAGATGCTGCCATTAGTGCTGACCATGGAAAGCAGCCAAACACAGGGTTACAAGAGGAACATCACAAATACGTCAGAAATGCAAATGTATTTTTTCGGAGTCTAAAGCTACAGAACAATTCTGCTCAATTTTCAGAAATCTCCCATATATACTTACCTTAGCATGTGCAGAACAGATTACTAAGATTTACTGCATCTATTTCTTCATTGAGTTTTCCAGGACTATACAGATACCACCTTCTTAGTATTCTTTTTTAAATGTCATAGCTGTCAGAGAACAACTGCTCTCCTAAAACATGCAGCTGGATGCTGACTGTGGGACCTCACTGTGCTGCCACTGTACAATTGTGAGCCAGAGCCTTGGGTGTACATGGAGATGTAACACTGACTGAAGATTTATTCAGAAGGAAAAAAATCCAAGATCCACAGGTATCCCATGAACTAACTCATTAATCAGTTCACCAAAATAGGTGTCCTTCACCCAACACATGTTTTTCACAGTTAATGATGTTAAAACATCTGGTTAGTCTCAAATTATATATTAGCTGCTATATAAAGGCTCAACACTAATTCAGGAAACCGGTTACTTTTATTAAATCAAGGGCAGAGATTGTGTGGTGCAAACATTAGACTGCTGAAGTTTTAAGGTGTGTTTGAAATTACTGGAGTAAATACTTCTGACATTTATTACATGCTAGCAGGGAAGTAGCAAGTATCAAAATATTTGCAAGTCAGTTTTATGAAAAGACCACAGTTCAGACAAATTAGGAGTTTTTAGCAGTGTTTTTTAGGAAACTTTGAGACAGAACATCATAAGAACAATCCTAAATAGGATACAGTTAGCTGCCAGCAGGCACACACCTGGGAATATGAAGAGGCAGATCCCAGAAAATTTACGTGTAAGGAGCTGGAATTTACAACAACAACCTTAAACATACTATTCACAACTATAAATAACGATTTCTTTCTAAGAGTCAAAAAGGCATCATTCTAAGTAGATCTGGCCTTGGGAAAAAAATCCATCACTTCAGTGGAAGCTAGTGCAGCGCCGGTAAAAACTGGGATTTGCATGGAATCTTTCTTTCTTTATAGGTATTGGGGATTTGCAGATTGTCACAGAAGTCAGAGATCCAGTGTGGAGCTGACACTTAATAGCCCTTTGTGTGGATGATGTGTGATTTTGTTATGGCCACAGAGTCATCACCCTCCAAAATGGGCCAAAAGAATTGTAATTTCAAGAAAACTCTGTTCTTGTATAAACAAAGGTGCTATGCAAAGCGACATGTTGCTGAGGCTGGATATGTGGCTTGCTTTCAAACCTTGTTACAAAAAAACTAGTGGCAAAAGAGTGAACACTGAAACATTTGAAAGAATTCCTAAGGAGCATATCCTTCCTTATCTTTTAAAGGAGCTAAATTCAGCAAGAGGAAGTGCTGTTGCATGTCAATGTTATGAATCAATAATTCTTCAGAGCTAGCACAGATATTTTTGAATATACTGGGCACAATAAAATGCCAGACAGAGCGAGGAAGATCATCCTCAGCAGCACAGGGACTTGTCCCACTGCTTTATTCCTATTTCCTCCTTTAACCAGTTCAATAAACTTGGCTTTATCACAGAATTTCAGAGCTTTGAGGCACCAAAACTTGTAGTATATTTGGAGGTCTCTAAAGCATAAGCCCTACACACTTCTAGTGAAGTAAATATTAGAAGCATTTATTCATTCATTTGAATGTTAACCCTTAGATATCAAAAGCTTGCTAGGGCACGAATGCAACTCCAGCACAAAAATCAGTAACTAAGAACAGTTTTGTATTTCAAGTTCTTACATTAATACCGTCAAAAAGAGTTCTTTGGTTACTAAATTTTTCTTAGTATCTGTGTACATAAGATCTTAAATCCACACTTCCATGCTGAGCTTTAGGTTTTTTATTTTCTTATTTTTAACTCTTCTCTGTTCTAGTGTCCCTCTTAATGAATTCTGTCTCCTTTAATAAGCAACTTTGCAAGCTTTACACAGACTCCCATTTCAGAGCTATGTAACACTGAGTGTTCTTCCTGCCCTAAAATTTTGAATTTACAAGTCAGCAACAAAGTGTACCTCTTTCATCTCTGCTTTATAGACTCTCTGCAGGCTTAGGCAGCACTTGGGTATACTAATTCTTAATTTGTGTTCCATTCTGAACTCCTATCAACTGTTTTTTACTCTGAACTGCACAGAATTAACATTTATAACTTCAGTAAGAATGGTGAATTCTGTAAGACAGCAATATTTTACTCACTTGATTTTCAGCTCCCTTTGAACTGCTCTGATCTTTCTGAAAGTCACGAAATGCTTCTTGCACCACTTTGTCCAAGTCCACTTTGTCCTGGAACTCTAGCTCAGGATTTCTCTCCAAAATAACAGATATAACCATCAGCAACTAGAAGGCAGAAAAAGACTGTAAGACTTTAAATTTGATTTTTTAAAATTCAGGTTACATAATAGCACTGCTGGTAATTGCATATGCCTCTTTGAAGCAGGAAGCCATTTAATAATGGCACAGGTAATAGTGCACAGATAATAGAATTCTGACTTTGATAAAAGAATCACTGGAAAAGCAGGCTTTCATGAAAGGTTACAATTGCTGGTGACTACCTAGTTAAGGGCACTGTGTAAATGATTGACATTAACATCTAACTTGGCTGGGAGCCAGGGAAGTTATTTTCCATTTTATTCAGTTCACTGTGTGGCTGCACAAATGCTGGTGCTCAAACAATGGAGAGGGCAAAAAGCAGCAAACACTGACCCTCAGCATTTGGTATTTTGAGGCATAATTACAGATTATATGTCATACTTTGACAAAGTTTATAAAAACCAAGGTCCATAAACATCAATAAAGTCTCAGGTCCTCAGAGTTTACATTCCTTACATCTGAAAGAGGTTTAAAATAGAAAGGTGAGCGTGACAAGTGTCCTGTTGAAACACCCACAAGTGGGCAGTGGAGTCTGTACTGGCCATGTTGGGTTTGGTAATTTTGGTATCTTTTAGCAAAAATTGGGGATGTTCCAACAACCAGCCTGACCATTAGCTGTGAGCCAGAAGGGAGAGGGATTTGATTTTCCTGTGGAGCAATACTCACAAGCACCAGGGGCACATACCTGGGGACTAACAGTGAGTGCTGCTGACAGCACCGGTGTCAGCTACCAGTGGTACAGGTGCTCTTGGTCTGTTCCAAAAGCAAACATTATGTGCAGTGGTGGGGGGGGAGTTTAAACAGCCTCTTGCTTTACTGTTTGGTACAGGAACATGAGGAAATGGAAGTTATTTGATTCATTAATATAAAGCAACTTATTAGAGAGGCCTCAGCAAAAATGGAAAGAAGAATCCTTTGGAGGGCAAACAGACTATTTTAGAGCAGTTTTGGCTAGACCTAGAAAATTGTTAGGAAAAGGCATGGGCTAGGGACTTGAAGGAAAGATACTTTGGAATTACTCCTTATTAGTTTTTACCTCCTGTGACCTAATTGTATTGGTACTGTCATTAATATTTTGTAGAGGGGAAGAACATTAAGAACTTAGTATATTCTGAATATGTTAACAGGAACCTGTTTAATCATAAACAATTTATGGAGAAACCACTGAAGCAAGTGTTTCTATTTAAATTGCTAATTCTTCAGATATTTGAGCCTGGGTTATTTTTTTTCCTTCAGGCTGTAACACACTCATGCATATTATAAAATTTCATTAATTGTTGGCCACAGACCTCTACAATAATTTGCCTATATTGTGGCTGGTCGATGTCTTGCAGCATGTCTTCAACCAAAAGGGAAAAATTCATTTCATACATGGTCATATCCGATAAGGTTGGTTGCTGAAAGATAAATAATACTGTTACTCAAAGACCATATGCATTAAATCAAACCCACCCCCAGGTAGGGCCTGTTTACTTGTTGAATCCTACTCAACAAAGAAATATGACCACTGTAGGATCAAAAAGGGAGCAGATTTCAGAGTCCATGATTTGGAAAGAGTTTTCTAGACTTATGCTTTTATGAATGTGCGTTAATAGAAATACTTGGCTTCCATTCTATTCTAATTGTATTTTACTCCCCCCTCCAAAAAAGAACTTGAAAACACTTTTCTGTTTTTCAATTACAACAGGAACAAGTAAAACATCACGACATAAAATAAACATTAATGACAAAATAATTCACCATTTTCAGGTAGAACAGAAATAACCGAGCACCTCTGCTGATTTTACCTGTGGTAGGAATCTCCCTGCCACTATCAAACCATTGGGGGTCCTCTCGAGGATCTGCCACACCCGATCATAGAACCCGGCCGGAGTTCGGTTGAGAGAACCGTCAATCTGCCTCCTGTTCAGCCAGCTCCTGGGGGCAGACAGGGGGAAACCTCACGTGAAAACCTCTTACAGATGCACAACAAAGCCATGTTCTGTGCTGTGAGCCAGTAAGGTGAGCAGTGACATCAAATACCTCTCAATATGCACATGCAGTACATGTGCTTTCAGGCAAGGTTCACTCTAAACAAACACAATAAAGATGCTCAGTGTGCAGAGATCAGAATGTTATTTTTAGGTGTGTGTTTGTTTTATGTAACTGGAGAAAAAGAATTAACTGTGAAATCTATCCAGTGTAGTCCAGTAACAGCAGCAGATCGAATTCATCATGTCTAATCATATTAGAAGAACGTATTTCAGCAGAAATTTCAGCTGAAAGGTAAGAATTGCTGAAGGTAGGGTTTTTTCCTGGTGGTGTGTAGAAAACAAGTGGCCTGTAAATTTAGAAAATTCAACAGAATGGTTTTGTTGAACTAAAGCTTTGAACAAACTGAGTTACGTTCGCCATAAATCACAAATCTTGTTTGTCTTCAGAAGCGTACTGTCCACACCCTCTTTCACTTACATCCATCAAGTCTGGAATTTATTTTTCCTATTTTTTCTTCACAATATTATTACAGCAACGGGGCTTTAGCTACAGTGTTTGAGACACCAGCAATGTGTCACTTAACTGCCAAAAACTTGTGTCTACTATGATAGATCCATCTTACTCTCTGTACAGCTCTATCCTTGGATTAGGACAAGATGACTTCCATAAAAGCAGGAAGACCAGTGGTGGTAGAAATAAGAGGTTGTTTTCTTAATTCAAAGAAAGAAGCACTTGAAGATGTCAAAAATACTCTGACCTATACACATTACCATGGCAAGGAAGACAGTTTTGTAAACTGAAAAAGCAAAACGAGTTTTATAACTATTTGGACCATTAAAAGAACAATGCTCCCTTTAAAAAAAGGTTACTTGCAATCTTTTAACCTACATAAATAGATTCAAAGTATCTGTGGGGTCTGCACTCTGTTGGTGAGATATGCAATATATGCATCTACATGGTATCATATCCTGGAGGCCAGAGTAAGAGGTAGGAAAATTGCAAAAATTTTACCCTCTGTGAAAACTTGGAGAGAGGTTGGTGGTGGAGAGACTGGTTGGGGAGGGAAATAGACCATTAGCCCTTCCTTTATGACAAATTAACTGGCAGCAAGATATGGTGTCACACTAGCAGAGATTTTTTTTTATAAAGATCACAAGAGTAGGAAAAACTGTCACCGAAAAAAAAAAGGCAAGGAGACAGTGTTCTGTAGTTCCTGGCAAGAAGAGAACTTTTAAAAACGAGTCACTAATGGGCAAGGAAAAACAAGTTATAATTCTGTACAGGAAGAAGTTAAAGATAGGAAGTTTTGAAGGATATGCTGGCAAGCTTTTGTACTCAGATAAGCCCCAAAAAGAATCCTCATCCTCAGAAAATCCATCTGAGTGCTCTTTACTGACCTATGTATCCTGTGTTACAGGAATCAAAAGCAGAAGCTGCTGTGGCAATTCAGGAAAGATCTCTAATGATGGATGGTGCTTGAAATGCTTACTGTGATTGACCAAATTGTTTCCTAAATAGCCTAATACATAATGGAAAAAGCTGCAAAGAGAGACTAGGGGTTGTTCTGCTACAGTTTTAGGGGAATAATGTCAGCATCAACGTCAGCAGAGGCAGCAACTAAACAATAAGAATTTAAATAAACACAACCAAGACACTGAAAAGCACATGGGAGATATAGTACATGGCCAGTTGGACTGGGAGAGGAGACACCAATTTAAGGAACTTGTTTCTCAGGCATTACAGATTGGGGAAAAAAACCAGGTGTGTTCTGAATGAACCAGGAGCACGGGTAATAGGATGTGTTGTGCATTTCCTCTTTGTTGAGAGATAAGGCCATCATCCATTCAGTCAAAGACTATGGAAATTATCAGCTGTATTATGTGCCAAAGATTAACCTAACTTAACTTGAAGTAAAACCAAAAGGAAGAGTTTTGACTTCACTCTTATCAATACAGTTCAGTGGAAATATTGTAATCTTACCTTTTGTCTTGCATACTTTGTATCACAATGAATGCTCTTTTTGGCAGCTGATTACAGCTTGGAGAAAAGATGGCAAGTTTCAGGCAGTACCACTCTCTCAAGAATTCTAGACAACATCTGTTCTTAATTCATTTAATAACCCAGAAGAAAGAGGGCACTGAACAGCAGATAAACTCTTCTTACAAGCTACTTAAGTAGAGGTTATTGGGTAATTTTTGGCTCCTTTCCCCACGTCAAAAAATGTAATGTTTCATTTTACAGTAGACAGATCTCTTTTCTGTGGCAGTAAAGAGAATTCCACAAAGACAAAGCCGAAAAAGGAACATGCAATATAAAAGAAACAATTGTAGAACCCGGACACATACAAAAGAATGAAAAAGTGCATTTTCCTACCTTTCCTTAAATAAGTATATTACTGATTACAGATGCCTGGTGCTTTCAGGGGTGTGCAAAGCAGTTCAGAAACTAAATTCACTTGAACAGTGGATTATGAATGAAAACAGGTGCCACAACCCCCCACATCTCATTACCTGCCCGGCTGCTGTGGCTGAAGGACATCCAGCAGAAGCTGCTTCACTTCACTAGGGGACATCTGGTACAAGTCCTTGGCTGGCATATCCCCAGCACGGATTTTCAATTCATATTTCATAGCATGAATAATCCATCTGAAGCAATGGAAGGAATATATTTACTAATTAAATACAAAGTTTCCAAATATGAAAAATTAGTCTAATAAAATAGCTCATAAGAATTCCACATGATCCTTCTATTTGGCTGTCAGGACATGCATAAAATATCAGACTCTACTACTCGTACTGTTTGATTGGAACATGATATGAACTGAAAGGGATAATGCATATATTTTAAGAAATGTGTTGTGGAGCGTGCTTTCCATAGAAAAATTTGATTTGACTACAAAAAATTGATTGTAATTGACTACTAAAACAATTTACTATAAAAAATTGATTTGACTTCATCCCCTATATCCCATGTTCATTAAGGCGAACATTTACCTGGCTTTTGATGTTAAAATTCTTATTCAAAATTAGGCTCTGACAATATATGCATTTTGCTGAAGAGTTTTAAAAAGCCATTAAAATGACAAGATTTTACTTTTAAAAATACTTCAGGGCTTATTTATACTTTTAGCCTTTGAAACTCCTTTTTGCAGTCTGTCACACTTTCTTCTGCTACTCCCTTTTGAAAAAATGTGATTCACTAAGAATATGGCAACAGTGACAATTTTTAGCCTTAGGTATCAGAGAGGGAGACCTTGGCAAAGTATTGAAGGAAAATGCTGAGTTTTATTCTGCACATTATGTAAAACTAGTGCTACAGCCTCTAATGCAATATCAAAAGATGAAATAATGTATAGATACATTTGAAGCCAAATAACTGAGCACAGAGCTCAGTCTCTTACCATCTACATTGGATCAGTTCAAGCAGGTATTACTAACAAAAGGAAAAAGAAACTTAACTACTTTGTCTTCAAACAGTCCATCATATCCCCTGATCAAGTGTGGGTTACATCAAAGAGCCTTTCTGTGATTATCCCAAAATGCAGCATATTCTTAAGGGAGCTACACTGCCATCAGTATTAGTCACATTCCACAGCCACTTAATTATTTAGCCAACAAGGTGCAGAATGTCTGTGTTTATGTAAGTCAAGTCACAATCCTTCTAAAAAATTCTTAGTAACTACAGGCAATGTGGAGATGTCCAGCCAGCTGATCCAACGTTGCTTTAAATTTGATGTTTCCAAGACCATGCATTGGAGGTGGAAGACACCAGAGAAGATTAGGCAACATGGACATATTACATTATGCAGAACATACTACTTTTATTTATTTTAGCAGGGGAATAGTGTCCTTCTCTTGTTACTAAGATTAACAACACAACTGGCTCAGGAATCTGTCCTTTCCTCACTGATGACTCAAATGTGCCTGTGTGTAAGTCCCTCACTAGTATTTTCTCTTTGCAATGGCCTACAAACCACAGCAAAGTCAAGACTGGACCTTCTCCTGAGCTCTTCACTGATAAGAGAAGAGTAGAAGTCATAGGTTGGGAGTTTTTACAGTAATAGGCCTGTCAGCAACTTGATCTATTTCAACACGAAACCCTGAAAACAAATCAATAAGACGACACTAAATCAAATCATTACCAAAGTGGAATGGCATTTCTGTGAGAAGGTTAATTTTGCTCACTGGAGTGGGTGATAACACTGAAATAAAGGAAATTGAATCTCTAGCATTAACCTTGGAAGAAAGAAAAAAAAAATTGCAAAAAGGACTAGATACAGAGAATAAGGAGGGGGAGGAAAGAAGAGTAACATGGGTCTGTAGAGGGGACAGAAAAGCATTTAAGTGCCAAAGAATAGATGTATTCTAGTCAAATCTAATACAGGCATTTGAAAAATTTTTGGGTTTTATGATGACTAGAATGTACTGCTAAAGTGGAAATATGAATTTTGTCAGCTTGAAAAAAGCCTGCTGGTATCTACCTCCAGTGCTGAAATGCTACATTTTTCTCTATGGAAAAAAATATGGAAGATGGAACACTTAAGTTCTGATTTTTAAAGCATGCTCAGTAATTCTGTATATCTCAGTCAGTAGCACCTGGCCTCTTCAAAGAAGTGCTTATTCAAATGCATGTCTCTTCCTAAATGTGAAAAATAATTAACTCCTGTAGATAGCAGAGTAAATGCAGATACCAGGGAATATGACAATGCTCCAGCACAGACTATTTGTAGGTCACCTTGTCAACTAAATAGAACAACCCATTAGGTAAATGATGTTTTAAACTTGATTCAGCTTTGTGGTTCCTGGCTCAGACAAACCTATTCAGTATAGAACTGGACAACTAGGCAGCTGATGAACAGTCAAGGGGTGTTGTATGTTGTCTGCACTTGGGATACTGTTCAGCTGGGGAGTGAGGCTATTTGGTTTGAGGTGGTTTTGAAGAACAAAATTAATTCTCAGCAACAGAATCCAACCCCACTAAGGCCCATCATCACAGGGATCAAGCTTCGAAAAATCCTCTAGTTCACTGTACCAGCAGTAGGAATGCTCCAAATGGACCATTACAAGGATTGCCCCTCCTCCACTTTACACTATTGACTGGCAAATTTGAGAAAAGTTGTGTACCTGTTTTTGGCAAATCAATTTAAAGATGGCTTCCTAAAACTGAAGTATACAAGTTCTGCTGCATCATCTTACATAAACCATTTCTGCAATGTAGCAACCATCTGCATACATCTGAAGCATGTATGTTCTTCTGCAATACCAGTAGTAATAATGAACAATATGAGATACTTTACTGACCCAATCCGTATCTTCAGCATGCCCCTGAACAGCTCAGGTGAATTTGAGATGATCCAGCCAATATGTATGACAAGTTCCTGCTGAACTACAGCTTCTCTTTCATCTTGTAAATGGCATTTTTCATAGATTATGTTCTTAATCACTGCTGGGGATAAGGGGTTAGAAATAACTTCTTCCTCCTGGCCAAAAGCTCCAAGTGTCACCTATGGTATATAGAAAACAATTCAGAAGATACAGACAGGAATAAAAGCACTGGAGAAGCAATTCAGAAATTCAACTTCATCAACTCTGCTTTGCTTGTTAAAATTGCACAATACAAAAATAATTTTTTGTCAATGGCTGATGCTTGTTAATACTGTTAATTGGATGCTATTGAAGTAATAAACTTCACTAAAGACAACAATAAATATGGAATATATTTTTCTAAATTAAAATAAAAATGCTTTGGTTATAATCATAATTGTAACATTAGGTCTAGACAGTATTTCATTTCATATAATTCAGCTGTGAAGCTCACTTTAAATTCAAAATGAAATTTATAGTTTTGGTTTTTTATTTCTAATAGCATCCTAAAAGTTACAGCCTTTATTTTAAGAAAACACATTGCTGCTACTGGATTGTTTAACCACAGAAAAGGAATTTTGTCGAAATTCGGGTTTGTTTTTAATCTACTGTCAGTAAAACAGCAACACTAGTTTTTCTCCTATAATAAAGACCATTGTTATAAAGTGATCAATGAAGAAAAGTCAGGTTAAAAATCTGCAAATAGCCTCAAATCATGCTGCACGCAGGTGCAGTTTCCTCTACAGCTGTGGAGCGCCAGAAGCACAAACCCAGATCTCAGTCTGGAGTAGGACAAAGACAAATTTGTCACAACAACATTGCATATAAGCAAGTATACACATACACATACTTAATACAAAAATACATAAATATTCAATTAGCATTATTTGGAAGCAGCTATTCATGAACTTAATTAAAATTATTGTGCTGGGAAAAAAAAAATTACATCCTCCTTAGGAAAGGAAGAAACACTGTTGATTAAACTTTGTTGAAATAGAATACTAAAATCCTGAAAGACCTTTTGCTCAGCTGCCACCCACGTGTTGTCTTATGTTCAATTACAGAGGATGGCTACATTTTCATTAAAGAAGTCTTTCAAAACTTTTGTGAAATAAGAGGATATATATATATATATATATATATATAAATTTTAGAAAGGTTTGGTTGGGAGGGCACCTTAATCTGCTCCAAGCCCCATGCAACCTGGCCTTGAATAGTCCCAGGGATGGGGCAGCCACAGCTTCTGTAGGCAACCTGTGCCAGGGCCTCACCACCCTCACAGTGAAGAATTTCTTCATAATATCTCATCTAAACCTACCCTATCTCATTTTGAAGCCATTCCCCCTTGTCCTGTCTCTGCATGTTCTTGTCAAAAGTCTCTCTCCAGCTCTACTGGAGCCCCTTTAGGCATTGGAAGGGGTTCTAAGGTCTCCCCAGAGACCTGAAACCTAAAGAGTTTCATGCAAATCATGCGTCTTCCCCTCTTACTCAAATGCTGAACTGTCTTTTCAGTCCCATTCTGTCACTGATTAGAAATAGAATTATTAGCCAATTCCATATGCAATTATTAAATATATCTTTATTTTCTCTGGATTTTTCTTCTTCGGTAAAGATTTTTTAAGCCATTGGGGACTTTTAAAAGAAGCATCAGAGGCCTTCAAAATTAAAAAGCCATTTGTTTAGTTTCTCTGTTATCATTCCTTAATACATTTCTGAGGAGCAAAGACTTACCTGCTTGCCCTGAACTAAAACATTAGTAATAGATGGTGCAAGGCTGTCCACTAGTTTACCTAAAAGACTTGCTGCGAAGCGCACAACAGACCTGAGGGCAGAAAACAGAGCAATCCCACTACATATCACAAGCTAGTTTAATGAATTCATAAAGCAGTTTAATGTCTGCCACAGCAGAGATCTCAAAACTAACTCGGTGAACACATCATTATTTATCAAGTGGAATTTGGATCAGATTTTACGTACTCTTCTACGGATTTTCATTTTTTAGTCTAGATATAGGTTAATGGATCAATAATATATCTCGTTAGAACTCATTAAACTGCCAGCTCCATAAAAAGCTTCTTGTTCTCTTCTCAGCAGCATCTTGAAAACAGACAGGTAAGAGATGCCAGCTCCTCTTTTAAGACATTTTCATCATTTTGCAAGATAATAGACTAAAAAATTACCAAGGTTAAGGAAGAGTCAGAAAGATTTTGCAAGAGAAAGTACAACACGTAACACCAAGGCTTTGTTGTGTGTTCCATGCTGAGGTAACATTTTGCATGTGTAGCACGAAAAAAAGAGACCTGTGTAACCTGCTAGGCTCAAAACAAGCTGCAACTTCTAAGAAAAACATTTTTCCATATATGCAGTTGATGGCTAAAGATATGAATACTTTTAATAATTTCCTGACAAAATACAAACCTAACAGGCCTGTAATTGAGCTTTTCTAGCACAGGTTTTGAGGCTACTAAGAATCATTTATTCACAGAGTTAAGGAACAAATTGTAATATTCTATAGTGTTAGTAAAAGCTCAAACAGTTGATGCTGATTCCTGTGAAAACTGCTACACACTTCTTAAGGTCAAGAGCGAAGCATTTAAAAATGCATTAGCTGATACTATCAAAATGCAAATAAGCAAAAAAATAATCTCACAGAGCTGCACTTCAGCTTTCTGGGCACTTTACCTGTTTCCCATGTACCAGTAAAGTAGTAATATGTGGGGTTATAGAAGAAGAAAATTTCTGTGCAAATGCAGCACTGTAGCGCAACACCAACCTATATGTTTGTCACATGGCAATCATGGAAGAGAAATGAAAAATAGTTTACATATTTTGTTTCTAAAAATACTTTTGATTTTAATTATTTACAAAAAAATACCACCAAGGTATTTTGGTTCTACCTCATTATTGGCAAAGGCCCGTTTAACTGTATGAAGAGACAAAAATGAAAAACAGTTTTATATTTACAGACTGCTCTGTTAGGAATAGTTACAGAGTGAGAGAACAGAGTGCAAGACAGGCTCAACTCATTTCTTTGATAAAAATAAATTAAATTTCTACTGAGCTTCAGGGCAAAGAAATTAATAAACAACATGTAAATATCAACCTGTTTGCTAAAACCTTTCAAAGTTATTGTGACAAAGTGAGGCTCAAAGCAAATTAATTCAGGGCAATAAATCTGTGTTATTGTATCAGTTTAACTGATTTATATCTGATCAGCAGCCTTGCTACAGAAAGCTATTGATAATATTTTATCATGCCCTGTAAGAAATAAGAATATTAGTAATTTTTTCTCATTATTTCAATTTAATGAGAATTGTACATCGGCAGTTTTGCACTCAGTGCAAAACCAGCCTATCGCTTTTCTATTTTAGAAGATAAAGTCAGAAGACACTTGTTAATGTTTTAAAGCATATTAAACCAGATCTTCAGCTGCCATGCACCAACACCATTTTGTCAGTAAAGCTGTCATTTAAGTGTGTAAGGATCCAGCCTTACTTTCTATAAACACATTAGGGCAAAAAAATGGTGTAAAATATAAGGAACACAATATGTGTATACAAACCAGAGCTTTCTGCTGCCAGCTCGTCTATAGATTCTTTCAATATGCTCAGCAACAGTACCTAAATGCATTTAACAAAAAAAAACAACAACCAAACAAAACATAAACAAAAAAGATGCACAGGTTTTCATTTAATAGTAATAAGATAATTTGATGAGATCGGTTAATTCTGAATCTGCTTTAGTAAAGCACTTTTTTATTATGCTTAACATCTAAAATTTAGATGTAATCAAATCCCCTGTCTCCCAGTACATGTTGTTATGCAAGAAGCCAAACCAGATTTCAGCTGAATTTGCTGCTTATGATATAGAGATGCTCATGATATCACCCCTTCTTGCTATATATTGGGGAAAATCAATCTACATACAGATTTGGCCTAGAAAGGTAAATCCCATCATAAGGTACATACTCAAACTGCAGAACCCAAGGTTCTGCTTCTCTTTTTAGATTTAGGTTTTATTGACTGTGTGATTATTTAATGTCAGTCTCAGTAGTCTCCAGTCGTAGGATGCAGGGAACTTTCAGTCAGTGACTCAGACTGTTTAATACAAAGTGCATATTAAAAAGGTTATCATCACACACCATTTCATGTGGGATGGCACAAAAAGGTCTCTACAAGTTAGTTCTGAATGGTCAGAGGCACAACAGCACTTTTTTTTTTTACATAGATGATTTCAACAGAGTGATCCAAGAGTCATTAAGTGGTAATGTTGATTGCTTACAGAGGTTAGGAAATCTGCCTTGAGATTTTTCTAGAGCAAAGAACACAACCTACAAAGGTCTAAAAGAAAGCTCCTGAGGCTCTCAAAACCTGACAACAGTACAGGTAACTGGCAGAAAAGCTACATGGGCCTAATGTGCAGATTCCAACCACAACCTGCACTGGGTGTCAGCCAATGAATTTTATTCCACTCGACATTGTTTTTCAGTACTGAGTGCAGTTTTGGGCACCACAACATAAGAAAGATATTATAAAGTGTCCAAAGGAGAGATATAAAGGCTTTCCCTTGTGGGGAAGCCGTGTGAGGAGCAGCTGAGGGCACTTGGTCTGTTCAGATGGAGAAGAGGAGACTGAGGGGACCTCATTGCAGGGACAACTTCCTCAGGAGGGCAAGAGGAGGGGCAGACACTGATCTCTGCTCTGTGGGGACCAGGGACAGGACTCCAGGGAATGGCCTGAAGCTGAGTCAGGATAGGTTTAGGTTGAATATTAGGAAAAGGTTCTTCCCCCAGAGGGTGGTTGGTCACTGAACAGGCTTCCCAGGGCAGTGAGCACAGCACCAGCCTGACAGAGCTCAAGGAGTGTTTGGACAATGCTCTCAGGCACAGGGTGGGATTCTTGGGGTGTCCTGTGAAGGGCTGGGAGCTGGACTTTGATGAACTTTGTGGGTCCCTTCCAACTCAGGATATTCCATGATTCTATGACATTTTTAATATAGCAATACGGATATAATATATGCTTATGTCAAAATGACAACTCTTCATCACAAGACTCAGCTGACACCAAAATTAATAAGGAGGGCTCAATAACATGAGGTGCTAAGTCACTCCTTGGTGAATAAGTAAGAGAATATTATTTGATCTGAACATTCCTCTTTTTCTGAGGAGTATTCTTATATACAAAGGCAGCTAATAAGCAGTCTGAAAAAAACAAAACACCAAAACTTGCAGCACAAAGGCCACGAGCCTCAGTAGCTTTCTGAGAATTATTTTACAGGAATTTAAATCCTATGCTCTAATACAAAGCCATAATAAAAAATTAGAGTAGGTTTCACAGATACATTGAAGTCAGATTACATCAAAGTAGAATAAAAATTAAGTATAAAGACTCATATATTTCATACTGTTACAGACATACAGACTTGTCTTAAGTTTTCCACGCAAGGTCAAATCCTCTATTTTTTTAATGCACTGAAAATTACAACTAGACAGAGCACTGGCCTACAAACAATCTAAAAGAGTTCATACATTCAGCAGCTCATTCCCCACCATGCTATGAATTTGCATGTCCCATTTAATGCAGAAATTGCTTTAAATGGCAGAGAAAACAGCTACACAACTGCTGGCATGCACAGCTATTATTCATGTTCATTGCAACCAAACATACATCTGCTTCCTCAAATACTCTGAATAGTCAAATGAAAGAAGCTCTTACCTTCCTTGGTGATAAAATTCGGTCCTTCCCTTTTAAGCAATATACTCGAGAGTAACGCTTGACTTGCCAGGCAATTGCAGTCCTTAAAAAAGAAAAAAACCAGCAACAACAAAACCACAAATAGCCTTCAGATTTTCAGTGAAGCAAAACCAGAACAGCTATTAAAAATTTCAAGTACAGTCAAAGGGTTTTTTTTTTTTTAATTTAGGAAAAAGTCTACAAATGTTGTTTTTAAGGGGATTTCACAACTATTCCATATACTATGTGTGCTGTACCCTTGTCACTGCTGCTTGCAGAGGCTTCTCTGTGCTTCATATTAAGTTGTGATAATTTGACCTTGGAAATGTTTCCTGACTTTTCTTTCTCAGGTCCTTTCATTTAGAGCAGAAATGCTTGTAATGACATAGGGAACCAAGTAGAATACTTTGTGGTTTCGTATCAAACACTAGATCTAGAACAGATACTGGTAGTTTTCCTCTATGTACAGGAAAAATGCCAGATGGGAACTTTCCCTTGATGTCATTAAGAAGTTCCCAGTGAATACCCACTACTCAAATCTTTTGAATTTCAGTTTGTGAATAAAGTATCTATTCCTAAGACACATAACAAATGGATCCCCTTCTAAATGGTCATTTAGGACCAAAGATGATTGGGGTAGCTGGGACAACTGACAGGCAGCAGTTACTGCACGAAGGGCCAGAGGGTTCTGTGATGCTAAGATGAAGGACTGTAAAGAGGAAGATTCTCTGAGTATGAAGAGGAACATCACACATTTTATGTTATTAGCTGCATTATTAACACTGACCATGACACTAATGCTGACCTAAGCAGGCTGCTCTTAAAAAGAATATCGATACGGAATTTCTTATTTCACAGGAACGAAGTTACACTGTATTTTTATCAAGTTTTCTTACATTAAGTTTCTGCAGGATCTCATATGTTGACTTGTTTTTCCAGTCATTAATATTTACATCTGGTTGCTGCTCAAGTTCAGAAGCATTTGGAGTACTAGACTGTCTCTTGACTTTTGAATGTTTTGGAAGATCCAATTCCTCCAAACTCTTAAATACAGGAGCCCTGAAAAATAAGTATTTCATTTCTTCACAGTTCAGAACATATTTTAACTATCAAATACCACATTGTTACTATTTTTACATAGCCTTACTCTTCCGTTTCAGTGATTCTTAGGAAGTCAAGTTGTTCAACAACTGCTCCAGATATTAATGTCTGAAATGAAAAATTGAAAAAAATTATAAATGTGTTACTATATAACTGTCTTTTGATTTCAGTATGCTGCTGGTGGTTTCAACTGACAAAGTAGTTTCTTTATTTACAGTTCCAAATATTTTTACACTTTCAGAGTATTTTTCCTCTCTCATAAGGAAAATGACAGCCTAAGACAGCAGAAGTCTCCTGAGGCTGCTGTCTCTTCTTTGCTGGTGTTTTGTTGTTCTTTTGCCTAGAATTTATGGCTTCATCAAGCAATGTCCATCCCTCAAAACTCAAGTCTGATGAAAACACCTGAGATCAAGGATTTGCATTTGAGTCCTGCACAATACCCATGTTCTGGATCATATTGCTCGTTATTTCACAGATTGCTGAAGGACGGGCGGTTTTCCTGTCAGTCTCAGCGATGTTTCAGGCAAACACTACACAACAACGTTCCTACTCTGTAGTCATTCCTTAATCCAAGCATGCCTGCCCTAAGCTTGCACATCAAATACAGCTTACAAATACATGCACCTCAAAAGATTACATACCTGAAACCAAATGTTGCATTTATCTGATGTAGTCATTGCAATTTGTTCCTTCTGAATTTATGCAAATTCCCTATTTATCTACTGCCAGAGGGAATGTATTGTACTACAGCATTTTTAAGACTGCTTTTGATGGTTCTCATTAGCTAAGTAAAACTGAGTGTGCATTATGAACTTCTATATTCCATTTTCCTTGTACATGAGCTGCAGTAAAATATTGATCTCTTACACTGTGAGATGACTGAATATAAAAAAACCTGCTTTGCCTTTATTACCAGTGTCATTCATTCTTTGCCTTGCACATCTGCTTGAACACAGGATGACAACGAAGGGTAATATCAGAAAAGAGCTGCAAATCTTCTGAGCATACATATTTTTAAATGAAATCAGATTTGGTATATTTTACAGGAAAAAAAGAGCATTCACCCAGTTAGAGACACACATTCTCTCTAGGCACGTTTACCATGTGCATCTAAATGAAGCAGCTGAATACAGTTCACAAAGATCAATATATATTTTGTTGGAATAGATGAATTATTCAAGAAAACACCAGGAATTAGACACGTCCCTTGTTCTTTTCCCAAATCCTTTCCTATAATGAAACAAGACTCTTAACAAAACGTGACAACTGTGCAACAAGACTGAGAGATTCTAGTTCAACTGCTGGAGAAGGGACACTGTACCCCAGCAGGAAAGGCACCCACTACCATCTCCATTTGCCTTAAAGTGAAACAAACATTTGTTTGTAGTTTTCCCATGTTTTAGTGGCTAATAAATAAAGCAAAGACCAGTGACTGTCAACACCTTAAACCCTTTAAAACTGCTCCTTACTTTTTATATTAAAAAAAAGATTTTTCCAGAAGGTCCAAGAGTATGAAAGCAAAAGTTTACTCCCTGACAGTTGTTTGGTGTAGTGCTTAAAATAAGGACACATACAGATGGAGAAATTTCTCGCCTGATAATCACCAGTTGAATCAATGCAATGCAAGAAAGTCCTTGCAGTTAAAAAAACCAAGAAACAAACCAAACCACAAACAACAAACGCTGTAGCCAAATGAAAGGTTCTCCCTGGACCTTTGCTATAGAAAGAGTCCATGGTACCAGGAGAGACAACATGACCTATACAGGACCAGGAGAAATACATAAATATTTAAAGATTCCAAGGATGTCTTGAACCGTCATAGGTAGGAGCATTTCCTTTAAAAATGACCCAGCTCTTCTACAAATTAATGATTTTCTAGGGAACAAGAAGTCATAATTGCATCTTTGGTCTTCTCTCTTACAAAAAAAGTGTTCTTCAATAGGTGTAAACTGAGACGAACTAGCACATACAAGTTTGTAAAATCAGCACCTGACTCAGTAATTTTCACATTTTAATGAATAAATGTTCCTGCTTTAAGATGAATTCAAACAGCAAAGATGTTAAAACCAGATCTTAGTTCTTGTAAGAATTTTAATATATGTGAAACACCTTTTCTCCCCCCTCGTTGATTACCTAATCAAAAGAAATCCCTCAGTGCTTCACACCGTGCCTTTATCCTTTGGGAGTAATTTCACAAGACTGCCTAACATAAAAAAATCCTTCTCCCTTCTGAAAATCCTCTGTGAAGATTTCGACTTTCAAAAGACTCATCAAAAGGAATTAAAAAAACCCCACGTTTCTTTTGAGACAAACCAAAGTGTACCAAATGTCCTGAGTCTTGACTCCTTAATTTTATGATACTAGATAAAATCCTTAGAACCACGTAAAAAGCAAAAGTAGTACGAACACATGTACCCATATTAGGAGGTAAGGACACAACATTCAGAAAAAACCAGCTTACCTGTACTCTGTCAACATGAACTTTCACTCCTCCAACAACTCCCTTTCTAAAGGCTGCCAACATATCTAATATTGGACTGAATCTGCTCCCTCTGAAATTTGAAACAGAACTCCATTAATCTTGCAATTAGGTAAATACCACACATGCAAATCATGCTTTTATCTCTCTCTACCTTATATTGTCCTCACGGATAAGCACCACAAACAGGGGCCGACCGTGCATCTTCCAGTACTGCTTAATGAACTGCAGGGCATTCTAGGGAAGAGAAAATATGTTGGTCACAGAAAATCACAAAACAACAAACTAAAGCACAATGTACCACAACATACAGTACAAGACATTAAAAGAGCTGTCTCAAAATAACAGCACTCAAACACCCAACAGGTTAAAACCACTATATCTAATCATCACGAACAGATTTCTTCAAGGGATACAAGCTGCTTTTCAAGCCCTGCTATTTCGTAAGTGTTCTGAAAATACTCATAAGCTTGTATATCAACCATGGAGTAAACCAGGAGACAGTGCAGGGTATTGAACTACATGCAGTGACCTAGGAAGTGTACATGGGGATCCAGGGTTTGAATCCCAGCCACTAGGGTGGAATAACCAGGGCCACCTTCTGTGCACTGGGAGTAGCTGCTCAAGCCCAGGGCAAGTGGCTGGTAAGCTCTGCACTGCTGCCCACCTTACAGGCAGGCAACTTCCAATATTTGTGCAAAATCAAGTAGTATTTCTTCCAAGTAAGGCTTTCATATTTCCCATAACACCAGTCTCATCCCTCTTTTCAGCCAAGAACATTTGTTTTCCCAAAGAAACAAATGATAATTTGCTTGCTGCCCTACAGCATTCCCAATCACTTCTGGGGCAGTTTTTCTGTCAGACAGAAATGCTCACTAGAACTCACACTGGGCTGTCAGGATAGTCATCTTAATACACTTTCCAGCTGCAAGATTATTTTTGTATTAAAAGAACACACATACAGAGTGTTCCCATTTCAGTCTTCTGTTTTATCAGATTTCCCAGTTTATTCTTCTTCAGGCTCTATTTTTGTCACTTTCTCAAAGGAGAAGTTACAAATACCTTAATGTCATCAATCAACATCATAACATCCTGAGACATGTAGAAATCACTGAGATCAAAAATGATGGAGTAGCAAACTACAGTCTTCCCCAGTATTCGATAGATCTGTTGAGAGAGAAAACTTCCATTAATCTTTTCACTAAAATATCTGAAGCACTGAAGTAGTTGAAAATGAAAATTTATTTTGAAACTATCAAAGTAATAATCACTGTAGAACAGCCGAATTAAAAAAAATAATATAAAGCCGACATATTTCATTTTTTATCCCCATTCAGCCAAGTATTCAAATACAAGGACTTGAAAGTAAGATATACACATAAAATAAAATTGAATTTCAATTATGTTTAAAATAATTCAGAAATTAACTCAATGCTTATCTAAAATATACATCAATAACAGGAAAATAAACATTTCTTGAACAACCTTTGATGTTCCAAGGCATCCTATAGGTCTGTCTGGTCTTCCAGATAATCCCAATTTCTCATTGACTCCCAAATGAAAGTAAGCCTGTAAGAAAGAATCATGAAAATTGATAAAAACAGCTTTTCTTATGCTCCTGCCATATCTTACAAAGAAAACTGTGTGTATTCTGCTCTGATTAGAAATAATGACCACATTTTAGGAATTGTTTTCTATTTGTGGGGTTTTTTTTAATTTGTGGTTTCCTATATTAGGTCGTCTTTTTACCTTCTTACTCCTATTACTTTTCTAATCTATGTAATTAAAATTTTTCAATTTGCTTAATTAAATCATTTTTTAAAAGGATCATTTGCATTAATTGTCTGGCCAGTTTTGCCTTCTGTAATGTTTTTTCCAGTGTAGATACAAAGGTAAAAAAGGAATATAGGAACTCTTTGAAAATCTATATTCTAATTTTAGTACAAGCCTGCAAAATTAAAGCATCAACAACACAAGCAAAAGGGAATTATCTTATTATTCATAGCTTGAGTCTTATTTATGTATGCCTAGTACATACGAAAGAAAAAATCTTCATTTATTACAGTATATGAAAATAAAACCATAAGAAAACAACTAAGCTGTGAGCAAGACAGTATAAACATACCAGATAAACCTGACTGAAAGGTGCAATTCTTCCTTATTTGGGCAGTTTCAGGTAAGGAACCCACCATTACTACAGAATATTTAGAATTCTGAACATTTTCCAAATTTCAATTTTTCTTTATGCTATAGGAAGATAATTCAGAAGCAAATGAAAACAAACACTTGAACAAACATTACACTCAATAGCTTTTTATTGCTGTCAGCTTGGGGCCTTCCTGATCCTGCTTATGTTTCTGCGTTAATAGCAAGAACTATTTAAAAGAGAAAATAAAATTACCTACATGACCTGTTCATCCAGGCTATGTAACCGTATTCAAGTGGGAAAGGAATGGAGCCACTAGAACACTAACAGCTTTAAATAACCCATCCTTGCATAACAAAACCAAACAGCTTCAACCTCTGCTTGTAGGAAATAATGGAGACGAGAAGAATGGCAGTAGACATGACAATTTAACACTAAAACAATCTTCCTTTTTGATTGAATGAAAAGCAGAAAATGCTTTCTTAACAAAACCAAAACTCCATTAGCATTGTAACATTGTCTCTTTCTTTGAAGACTCTTCAGCTTGAGGCCTCGTTGACAACACGGCTACTAAAGATGTTTTGTCTTCTAGCAATAGTACTCTATCTTGACCTGTTACAATCACAGCATCAGTTCTGATTCAGCACTAGAGCACTGAACAGTGCCTGGTTTCATGCAAGTCCAGCTGCTTCAAGCAGGTGTGGTTTTTCTTTTATTAAAATGCCATTCAATTCTAGATTATTAAATCTGCTAATAGCAAGAAATGGCTGTGAAAGCAGACCAGACTGTTGGGTTGATTTATGAGCATGAACCAAACTACAGGGGTCTTGCACACCATCTGTTTCTGCGTTCCCTTTTCTTTTATCAGTCTGTGCCTACAGAGTATTCTGCTTCTCTCCTGTGCTACACTCCATGTATGTTACCCCATTTTCTTGTTTTCCTCTTCTTTCTCTTTTCATTCCACTGCCATTCAAAACAGGTAGATAACAAGCTTGGGGAGATACAAGTCTAATAGTTTGATATAAATTCTTATTTTTACAAAAGAAATGTATAGTTAGATAAAAAAATATTAAATGTAAAATTCCTTACTTTGACAAGTTCTTTTTGAGCCCATATCTGAATTGGTTCCACCTGCTGGGGGGTCTGAGTTTGGATTCCATAGGTGTTCAGAAAAACTTGTAAGCTACAAATGAAATAAGGACAAATTTAATGACAAATCATAGAACAGTCTTAGTTTTAACAATTATCTTGGCAGGGGATACACAAGTAGCAGTATTTTGTTCTACGCCATTTAAGATATCTATTGTTCAACCCTACCCTAATTCTTAATAAAATTCTGAATAAATTAAAATTAAAATTCTTAATAAAAGTAAATACATACCGCTGACTTTCTGCTATGAGGGCCACATGTACTACCAAGTCATTTTCTAAAGGACCCTAGAAAATAATGAAAAAAATATTATTAGCATTGCTAATTAAAGATTTTGTTCAATATAGCATGAACAGGGACAATGGCTATTTGAACAATTCACAACTACGACAGACATCACTGTCTGCATTTCTTTTTCTTACAGCATGAACAAATTGAAAGAACACCATAGCACTAAAACTTGTCAGTCTCAAAACTATGGGAAGACTGTCCTATCACTAAGACTCTGCAAGATGCATTTTGGAGAATCATTAATAAACAGATTTCTGGTAATCATTGTTCAGATTAGTTTGGGGTTTTTAATTAAAAAGAATCACATAGGAAAAAACACTACATTTCATACGAAAATTTAGAACTTATCTAATCAATGTATCACCTATATATGCCTGATACAACCTAATGTTTTGATACACGTTTTTGTAATGAGTGAAATAATTCAGCTTTTTGGGTAATCAATAAAATTCACTTAGAAATAACAACCTGATGATTTCAACCCTTTACTCCGAAAAATTGTGATCAGACAGGTAACTGCATTTCCTCACATTGTTTATTACACTGATACTAGTATTTGTTTCAAACATGAAGTATTTTACATCAGGCAACTACGCAAACAGGAGTGAATTCAGCATGTTGGGTGAAACCACTGACTCAGCTCCCTGGGTCCTGAAGTGCCAATTCACCTTTCTTATCGCAGTGGCAGCAGCACTACAAGCTAAAAAATGCCATGTCCAAGTTATTCCTTGTTCCTTTCTTCCCTGGCATTCAACAGCTGTAAAATCAACAGACCTAACAGCAGCTCACACTTTCATTGCTAAAATGCTTTTTGTCTCCTCTTGTCTAGAAACCAGCAGAACACAAATAACAGAAGTTAAACACATCTTCTATCAATTGTATAAAAAGACAGCATTTTCTGTGACGATAGAGAGATAGATATATTGATTTAGAACAGGAAGCTCAGAGTGAATGCTTGCTTGCTCAGGCATCTGTGAGCCTTGATATCAAGTTAGATCTTAGGGATTTGCAGAAGAAATTCTTGATAACATTCTCCCAGAAGTCTGTCAACATTACACTTCCACTACAGATTTTGGACTTTTTGCCACATGAAATGGAAAGTACGTGCACAAAGAGACCAGATGAAGAAGTCAGAAGTTCAAGTGACATTAAAAGATTTTACTGCTCAGAATAAGGTCATTGTGCCATTACTTGCATTTATACAAACAGTAGGAAAACTCAAACCAATCCTTTACCATAATAATTGTTTATAAAAAAAAAACAAAGCCCCCACACACACATCTGAAAACAAGACTGTACTGATTCATAGACAGCCTGTGATCTACCCTGGGGGCTGGTCTTCAAGTTAAGACTCATTTATTACTCTATCAATGATGAAGTTAGCAGGACTTTCTAACCACAGACTGTAAGTTGTACACAAATCCATGTAATCCACATGGCCAGCAAGGCACATCCCTCTCCAATCCCAGCACCAATTCCTCTCACACACAGCCGTGCCCAAGGACACGATTCATTTGGAGCAGTCAATAAGTGGTGGTTCTAAAACCTCCCAGAACTATGCAAACTGCATCTGCAGCACAACTGGCACAACAAAAAATCTGTGTGAAAACTTGCTAGACCTTTAAAAGTATTGTGGAAAATTTTAACTGTAATTGCTGTACAACTACAGGACTGCTGTACCATTAAACATGTAACATTATTTTCACTGCCATTTGACATGTCACAGCCTGAAGAATGACAAGTACGGCCTAAAGAAACACAGATCAAAATAATTGATACAACACTCAAAAAACTATGTCACCCTTTTCAATAACGATTGTTCTAGATAGCATTTGCTGCATATTTTTTTAAAAAAAGAGATGTGGAAAAGCATTAAACTCCTAAATATTTCACTAAATAAATCCTGTTGTTGTTAAAAGTTCCATTTTAATGTGTTGGCTTTCACATTTGTCTAATAAGGCAAGGTCAAGTATTGTTCACACAGCATCAATCACCATCTCCCCAGGACACAACAACAGACCCCTCCTGCCCAGGCTCAACCTTCTGCCTTCCATTTCCACATTGGATAGCAGGCAGAAGGGGCTGCTTTCAACTATATTCTGCACGCTGTGTGGATGATAAATATACCTCAGAAGGCCAAGATAAAATAGTGATCAGTTGTTTTTCCTCCCCAAAAAGGAGAACAACAAAAAAAAATTAAAAAATCATAGTTTTTTAACAAGGTTATAAACCATAGGATAAAGGGAAAAATTCTTGACTCCGTCCCTGGCACAAGCAGAGAAAGCAGCTCAGTATTAGTCTTTTGCTGCACTCTCTCTGGACAGATGTTATCACTATGTGCCTCTCTGCTTACAGTGCCAGGAAGTCTCAGAACTCTGAAAAAAACCCATTCATTCTGAGCATGTGAGAAAGTGGGAACAATATCCAAGAACACCGATGGAAATTACACCTACTGAGCTTTCCAAGCATATGGAGCAAGGTGAGGCAAACAGAAATAGCCCACAACAGAAGACATTGTACTTGACCCAAATGACCCACCTTGCTGCTACTGAACTCCAGCCTGATTGTCACAGAGTACATCTGCTCCTGGAAGCAGCTGGACCCTGCTGAACACTGTGTGGCCATTGTTACTGACACACGAGGCTCGTTAAGTGAAATCCAGCCTGCACACACATGTGCCTCAAATCCCAAAACAGCATTTGACACATTTAGAATTGTGTTAACTGTGATAGACAATTATATTAACGGGAATGAAAGCATGAATATGTTTATAATTATTATGACAAAACAAATCATCCAATATGGTACATCTCTCTAAACCATCCAAATTAGACATGTTCCAACCCTAAACATAACTTGGGTAGCTGAAAAATCTAAAAATATCTCAGTCTACCTCCACTTAATAATTTTAGTTCCTTCTTTACACATTATCTATTTCCCTGAAAATAAAAAAATAAGCAGCCTACTATTTTAACTATTCTTTTCGCAATTCCTTTCATCAATAGGTATTAATCTCAATTCACAGTAACTGAAGTCACAAACAACTGCCAAGTCTACATAGCAAAACACTAAAAGAATACAATTAATTAATTGTTACTCTAAACATATATTCCAACATAATCCAGCAGACAAATTAGTCTTACTATGGCAATTTAGTAAGATGATTTTTTGTTAAATATGAAATTAAACATAAGACAGCAATAAATCAGCTTTCACATATGCCAGTAAAATGCAAAACAAATCCAGAAATCCATCCTACCTCATTTTTCAAATGTTGTTACCATCCAGGCCTCCTTCAGACTACATTCCCCAAAACAGAATGCAACAACCAAAACTGTGTTATAATCTCTCCTCAATACAGACACAGTAAAAAGGAGTAACCAAATAAGCTATTCTAAGGAATCCAGTTCTAAAGAGTCCTCCTCGCTGAACTAGAATTCCCTGCATTATCTTCTTTCAATAAAGTGAACGGTGTATGGATGATTCCATTTTCTTTTTACCTTATGAATGGGATCTAACCTGACCATTAGCACTGCAAAGCAAAAGGAGAACCTCTCTGACTGCTGTTGGATTTTGTTGTGTTTTGGAACACAGACTAAAACCAGCAAAGAGAGCCCTGTTCCAGCACCACACATGCACTCCCCCAAGAGGAAACATATGGACACAGCTTCCTGGAAGTATATTATTCATTACCACTTTTGGGAAGCTCTTAGGGCAGAGGCTACTTCTCTCTGAAGATCTGGAAATTCTCTATCATATATTGGGTACCCCAAATAGAAGTAAAAATGTTTTTCTGCTAAAACATTTCCTGATGAGTGATGCGGTGCCTTTAGAACAAACCCTCATCTTCTTCAAAGTGTTCAGCTGTGGCACACTAAAAGTTACTGGTTTGAAGAATCAAAGGAAGAAGAGTTGGATGGGCTGCAGTAACCCTGACTCAATACAGCCCTCTTCTGAGGGCACTCCTAAAAGGGCACGTGGTATCAGCAGCTCACAAGTTCTGTTGCATTCATAACCCCATGAGGTAAGAAAAGACAAAAACTGGGAAAAAATGAAGTCGCTGAGCTTTCATTATCTCATATTAACATGGCAGAAGTGCTGCACTGTGAACAATGAAAGTCTCACTATGAATGAACCAACAGCCAAGGCAGGCGGATTACCTTGGTAACAGGAAAGAGGAGGAAACTGAGGGCTTAAGCAGCATTTGGATAAAACAAGAAAAACATTATTCAGTTCTGAAATACTTCATCTTTTATGCTTCAATAACAAATTCACAATGCTGAACAAGAAACTTCTTAAATATATATTCCTTATATAAGGAAACATAATGGCTGAAATACATCTTTTAGCTTTCACACATACAAGTTCTCACCTCGTTAATAAAAGAAGTCCCCTACATACAGACCACGTTTTCAAGTATTCCCCATCCCTGTTCACTCATTTTATCCAAATACAGGAGAACACGGGATCATAGAATCCTTAGGGCCGGAAAGGACCTTTACAATCACTAAGTCCAACTGCTAACCCAGCACTGCCAAGCCCAGCACTGAACCCTGTCCCTAAGTGCCACATCTGCATGTCTTTTAAATATCTCCAGGGACAGTGTCTCAACCACACAAAAAAAAAAGAACCTCATCCTTGTAGGTCTTAGGAGCTCTAAATACAAAAAAATATTAATACATTGAAATTGTTTCGGAGGAATAAAAAAAAGCATTTTTGAATTCCTGACATAACTTATAACTCAAAGAAACATATCTATCTATTAGCAACTATTTAAACTTACATTTTCTGTATCATTTTGACTGCACTGTTTAATCTGAAGGCAAATGTGTATCACTTCCCCAGAACTGCAGATGTTATAAATCTTCCTTTTAAAAGCAATCCTCCATCAACTCAGAAAATGTACATACACTTAATATTTTCCTTGCACTTTAACTGTTATATTAGAAGACCATACATAACATGTAGATGACAATTTTTCAGTGAAAATATTTTAAAACTAAGCCTACGCTTACCTGATTTGAAAATCTCATGCTCACATTCCGCTGGTCTTGGGGAGCTACGTACCGTCCAATAGGGTCCAGATCCTTAGGACTTATTAACTTGTCAGCTGAAAGTAAATGATAATAAAAATACAGAATGACCTAAGTACCTTCAGCAGCTTTTGTGAAGAAAGCATGCTAACTTATTTGATGGAGTTGGTTCTGCTGCCACAACCCTTGTTTTGGATCAATGACTTACAGATCAAATGGATATTCTGCAAAATTAAGAATCAGATATTGTAAAAAAACCTATTTAAATTTATTTGAAATCAAGCCATTTCTACATGGAGTTTTTTACATGGAAGGAAAAAAGCCCACCTAAAAATTCATTATTTTAACCTTCTCCTGAAAAAAAATGAAGTATTCCAATAAAAGTATGCTATTGAAATATTTCAACTAATTCCTTGAATAAAGATTCATAATCTACCATGAGCCACTATACCCTTCAAATAAGCATTCTACCAAAGTTGCATTTTGCCATGAAACTCTCCAAACTTTATTTAATTTCTGCTACAGAGTAGGCCACAATGCATTTTCATTTCTTCTATATAGAAGTCAACAATTTTGTACCTATTCTTAAAAGCCTCCACACTGGGCAACAAGCTCTCAACCTAAAAAAAGAAGTGACTCATGACTCCATTCAGCTGCAAGAGAAAACCAGCACTGCCTTGATAAGAATGTTTCTGAACACTGCACCATGTAGTAAATGAAGACAACAGTTTATAAACTCAAAATATGTCCTTACTGAAGCTTATAAGTGTTAGGAAAGAAGAGAATAGATGGTGCAGTGGAAAGAAGATGCTCAGGCAGCAGTGAAGGGCCCTGGCTGGGCAGTTCACCATGGAAGCTGTGCTGGAGATGCTGGTGCCGGGAGCTCTGCCAGCTACTGGATACTGCCCTGTCCTCAGCCTTCTGCTGGGACAACGTGGCTGGACTCCTGCCAGGACAGGACCCCATTCCTCTGCTCTGCTCCTGCAGGGTCATGATCCATGGACACAAAACCAGAAAAGCTAGATTATAAAAAAATTACTATGGACAAATCATTTATATACTGACACATGAGTTACCAGATCATATATAAGGAAATCAGTCATCTAAGCTCCAGTCTACACAGAATTCTTATGCTGGCTAAAGGAATGGAAGTTACTCGATTTATGTGTGATGCAATAAAATTGATGAACCAAACGATTTCAAGATCAATGGGCTATGCATCAGTTCTTAAAAGTAAGAGCGGTTTCCAGGATACATGTTCTATTACCACTATATTTTACATTGATTTACGTTGCTTAGTAATTAAAATATAAGGTCAGAATAATTTAATATTTAAAAGAACTATATCAATAGACTATTATAAAATATAACTTTCAATATTTACAATTTTTTTTAAAATAGGATCTCAGTGAATATTCATCACCATTATTACAAATACAAGTGTATTAGAATGCAAAAGCAGAGATTTCTTTGTTAGCTCACTATCTGCATCAGCAGCAGCTGACAACATTTAACCCATTTGGTCTACACTGTAAGAAATATTAAAAATCTTATTAAAACTAAGACTCTTAACCTAGTTCTAGGCAGCATTGAATCCACAGAACAAGATATAAAAATTATAAGGAAAAGGAAAGGAAAGGTAAGAGACCTACTAAATGAAAGACTGAGTGAATTTTAAGTTGCATGACAAAGCTGAATGCCTGGCATTCCTTTCCCTTGTTTCAAAATGGGGACCTTATCATAAAGGTTTTACAAACCTCCTCATCCAACATAAGGAGGGAATTGTATGAAAAATAGCATAATCATCTGCAAAACACATGCTTTTTTTTCATAAACAATTTTTTCAGTTGCATAAACATGTGATGCCCTCCAGTAGGCATCTGACACGCAGACAGTTTCATTGCCTGTTACTCAGAGTGTTTATAAGCAGGACCCAAATTTTGACCTCCCTACTTCTGTGGGAGGCAGAGAGATGTGTAAGAATTGACTCTGTTTCATGTTGCTGCATTTAGAAAAGTTTGGAGTGCAAGAGGCAGAGCCCAGGCCCAGAGACAGCAGAGGAATCTAAAGGTGATGCCGTGTGCCCGCCTACACAGCAGGAGCAAGGAGGCTGAACAAATACAAATTAATTGCTACCCTTGAGGCAACACAATGATTTCTGAATGGATGATGAAATGGGAAAACAGTACCTTCCCAGATATCAAAGTATTTGGAGTCAGGCTTCCACTTAATTAGCAACCACCAACAAGCAAAGTAACACTTTCACCAAGGATGAGATTGTTATTCAGGTAGGTTTTCATCCAGAAAGGAACAAAATGGAATGCACCAGTTATAAATTAGTATGAATAAATGGAGTTCCTGATATAACAACCACCAGTGAATAGACTTTGCAATGGTATCTCCAGAAGTCTATTTGCAAGGACTATGAGAGGAAAGGAAAAAAAATTCTGAAATTTTGAATATTTGGAAAAAAAAGAGGGTGAATGAAAGTAGTGAATACAGTGGAGAGAAAGTTTTAAAACAATAAAGGAAACAGCAACTAATGACAATGTTTCAAAAAGAGATTTAGCACAACTATTTTTTAAAAAAGCAGTGTGTAAGAATGCTCATCAAAGAACTGAAACACAAGAATGTTATGTTACACAAACAAAATTTAGCAAATTATAAATACAATTTATCTAACCAGCATTCTGCAGGCACAGAAATACACAAATATTAGTACAAGATCAATACTAGCAGAATTAATACAGTATTCCTACATACACACTTGAGGATTACTTGACTAATATTCTTAGAGGTTAAATTCATTTTTTTTAATTAACAATAAGATTGCCTACATTTATTTTAAAGCATTGGCTGAAAAAGGAATTATGTAAGGAATACAGTGAAAGCAAACAGGTGGAGCACCAGACAGGCTCTGTCCCTCCATACCTAAAGATACATCCACTGTTCTTGCCAAGTCTCGAATTTTTAAACTCCCCTTCAGTGTTTCTCATTTTTACTATCAACAGTCTGTTTCCCTTTACAGTGTTCGCAGAAAAAAGTTTCTAGAATTCAATTTACTGATTACCGGGTAAATGCTGATCCTGTTAAAATAAACTGATATATCTTGCTCCTAAAAGGAATACTAAATGAAAAAACAAGTGTGAAGATTTTTCTGGCTTAACCACTCTTTTTGCATTAGCTTTTAATAAAATCATTTCAAGTGAGACCAAGAGTTCATTTGTGACTGAAATTCACCATAACAATCTTCAATGGTCAAACTTTATAAAAGAAACCAGATGAGCAATTGAAAGTACATTTCAAAGGATAAAAATAACACAGATTGAATAAATTATTAGCTTTCTCTGAGACTGCAACTATTCAAAGTTTCAACTTTTTGTGCTTAAAGCAGTAAATAATTTGAATAAAACGCTATAAATCACTTACAAACATCACTGTACAGGTGCAGCTGAGACAGTTAATCCAGAAAGCATCACATGAATATATTTTGTTATGAAGAAATGGAAATAAGAGGAAAAGCCAGGAAAAGAAAAAGCAAAAAAAAATAGATCTATCATGTTTAAAAGATTTTCAGTACTCCATGAAATATTCCACTAAGCCTCATAGTATGTTGCATGCAGCATAAAAATGGAAAGACCTTTAAAAAGCAATTTTTGTCCATCATGTAAGTACCAAAGCAAAAGACACACGTGACACTCATAGTCCATTCAAAACTGAAGCCAATGTTTTCGTTCAGATTCAAGAAAAACATGATCAAGACACAGTCAAAACCTGACAGAACCTGCTCAGCCTCTTACCCAGGAGTTTGGCAATGATGTACATGGCCTGTCCCCACAGGAACAACTTTCCATCCCGGCCATTGTTACTGGGAAACCGTTTCTGACTGCCAGGGCTCTTCTTTTCCATTTCAACAAAGTCAGCTGGCACATAGTAATACTTGGGCACAACAGGACACCCTGGGATTTTTAAAATAAACAGTAAGTAATCACTTCCCTCATTATTTGATTGGAGTCCCCCAATAAAGCTAAAGTGGATCCAAAATAGGAAAAATTACACCTTAGTAACAATTTGATTGAACACAGATGGATGTCATTCATTATCCTCTCTCAAAACCACAAGCAGTGTAGGAAACCCAGGGTAATATTAAACTACCTCATATTTCACCAAACTTTTCCTCAGAATTTCTTCCCAGAACATGTATGGTGTCTGTGCAGCATCTTACTGTGCAAAATGAAAATAAAACCTAAAGCAAAATGCAGTTCAGGTAACAAACCATAACCAAAAGCAATGAAAGTCGGGTCACAGTGAAACACTTGGGGTGTTTTGCCCTGCAGTTAACACATGCTCAGCATCAGGCAACTTTTTAAAACTAAAATCCTGGTCAAAAATAGTCAACTTGGTTTTACATACTTTTATTAATCAAATGCTTAAAACCAGCACTTGAATTTTGAAACATCATGAATCAAAATGGCATAACTTCTTCACTGAAAGATAACATACCTTCTATATAGAATTATGCCACAGGTATTGCTGGTCATTGTAGACCAATAACCTTTATTTCCACACTTTTTAAGTGGATATGCATCAGTAATTTAGGAACATAATGACAAATGATTGACCTAATTATATGAAATAGAAATGCAAATTAATATGCTTCCTTCAAAACTAAATTTTGCCTTTGTATTGCTTTAGTTTTGAATTTATTTGGATAAAGAACTGGTGATAAACAGAATAAGGCCGCAGTGTCTGGCTACTTGCTAAGACAAAAAATTGCTGGCAAGAAACAGAATAAAAAATGGAAAAATGAGAGTTATTAGAGATAGAATATTCAAGTGAGTGAGGTATCAAAGCACACCGAGAAAGTTTAAGATGGGATATCTGTGATGGCATTCAACAAAAGAAACCACAAGATTAATTTAGCATCCATGAAACTTCACATGTTCATTAATAATCAGAAAAAACCAAGGACTAGCAAGGTCAGAAAATTTGTTACATAATGAAAACTTGGTAAGGAAATGTTTGTTTTTCTTACAGAAACTAATTCACTTCAATAAATTTAAAGAACAAGTCAGACTAAAATACTCTACATCTACTTGTGTAACTGTACCACAGATGTAAGAACAGGTGACTAAAATGTGAGTTTTAAAATTGGATTGTCAGTATATTGAAGCTTGTTCTGTTCTCTGGCCATTTTTTTTCTTCCCACTCAAACTTATGGTCTTTTTCTTTTTTTTAACTGAATTTTGGATGGATGCATCTGTAGGCCATCAATAGCCTCGTCTGCAGTGCCACAAACATTCTGGAGTGCATAAATTAAGTAAGAGAACATTTATATTAGAATGCTGCCATTTTCCCTGCTCTAATCTAGAACCAATTTCATATGCATGTAGCAAATTATTTTTTAAATCTTGTGAAATTAAGTGACAATGAAAGATGAGAGCAACTCCCAATTGTATCCAGGTGGAACACTGAAACAATCTAACTGTTGGCAGTTACTATTTACCAGGAAAGTCAAAGTGAACAATGTAAATGGTAAACAATGAAGCAGGGGAGGAATGAGTGGGTACAACATAAAACTTATATCAGTATCAGCAGCATTTTTCCAGACAATGTTACTTTTGTTATCACACTTCATGATGCAATGTATCTACATAAAAGAGATTATTTTAGTATCAGTATTATCCCATGGAGAAACATACTGATATTTTTACTTCTCCTTTGCTCTGACCACAATATACATTAATAGGGAAGTCAGTAGTTTAATTATTTCAGATCAATAAAAAGCTAGAAGTGTTTCAGAGAATGATTTCCAGATAATACCTTCAGGTGTATGTTGAAGCAAAGGGTCCAGAAGATCCTGATATTCCTTTACTTGTGTAGGATTTCCTCTAAAAACGCCTAAAAATAACCAAACAATAATTGATTTAATGGAGGAAATAATTTTTTCATGAGCCTAATGTTCATATAAGAAAAAGAAAAAAACAATCCAGTGCTTATTTTTCAAAACTAAATATTTTTTCAAACTCTTTAGTATCTACACAGAAGTAAAAGACTAAACTGTATATCCTCACTTACTGCTACAGCTAAATCTCACAGGGATCATGAATCAGGTGTTCTGTTAGTAGCTTAAACTGAAATAAATGTCAAGTTACATGAGATAGTAAAGCTCTGAACTTACAGGGGGCAGGACCTGGACACAGACAACCAGCCCAGCTCACTGTAAAGAACTTCCTCAATTATAGCAGAACAAAGGGGCAGAGCTTATGGGTCAGTGTGGAGACAAACAGCCTCATTCTAAATATTCAGGGCAGAGCTGCAAACTGATCTAGATGAGAGTTGCCCAGAAATCCCATTAAATAAATACAAAAGAAATTTGAAGTAGCAAACTGAATCTCTCCAAAGATTTTTTGATGGAATGTTACATCTGTAAGTTATACAGGTATTATATCACCATATTATAGAGATTGAGAACTGCTGACACACCTCAAGATATTAAATAGAACAGTCAACTCTCTGATGCTGCTGCTGGGGAGACACTGGTATGTTTGGGAGTACCAGTACCTTAAATGGTTTTTTTTAGCAGAACTTCCCAAAATGAATCTGATCAACACTAACATGACCAGTGCTCAGCTCATCAAAAGTTCTTAAATGAAAACATATATCAATAATATCAAAATCATTTCTGCTCACCCAGCAAAAACTGTATCACTTTGACAAGCACTGTCCCATTGTCATACAGGTAACAAAACCCAGCTACCAGAAGTTACTTGGATATTTAGTTGCTTAATACAATTTGCAGAAAAGGCTTTCTTTTGTAGTCTGTGTGTTGGATGGGCGAATAGGCTTACAGCTAAACCAGTATTCACAATGCAGCAGTTTGAGGGGTTTCTTTAATGTTTTCATTACAGAGATATTCCCCTGTAATCTGCTCCTCCCATTCCATTGTCTTTTTGCAGTCTGTTTACACTTCAAATTTTACATTAAGGAAACCTGTGGATTTGGAGATATTTGCACAAAATCTACTAACAGAATTGGTCTATTTGCTAAAAGTGTGGTCCAGGAAGAAAGGACAAGGACAGTATGTGCAAAGTATTTTTTACTCTTTTTTGTATGCAAGAAGAGTAAAATGCTTCTTTTATTCTTCTGATAACTTCAGTTAAAGATCACTACCTTTTTGTTCTTCCCAAAACTGCAAGTGGGCAGCATTAAATGTCAGTGCCTTTCTCCTCAGTTTTGGGCCTCACTCTTTGAAAAACATCAAGCACTCCTTTAGAAATATCAATTGTGAAACCTTATTGTATCTTCAAACACAATATTTTAATCTGTGGCTGGCCACAGAGGAGTTGAGCTAGACAGCATATTTCTATGCCTCTCACTGTCTTTATTTGAAAACTATTTAACATACTATGGAGGTGCAAAAAAAGAAAAAAAAATGGCCAGATTTTAATCCATTTAAAAATCTTTTTGACAGCTGTAACCCTACTGATTTGCTTAATCAGACTTCTGTTCTATCAAAGTTTTAGCTTCCATCCTGAATCATCCCCTGAACTTCTTTGGTGTGTCTCCTATCCTCAAGACAAGGTCTAGGTAGTGGTGGTTTTGTTGGTGTTTTGATTTTATGGGTTTTTTTGGGTTTTTTTAATTTAATCAGACTGATTGTGAAAAATTGTGGCCTTTTCTGGTTCACTTTCTTCTTTCTGAATTCTGTTTCAATTTCCACTCAATATTCAACTTGAAAAGACCTGCTGCAACATTCAGTGTGTCAATGTGTTCTCTCTTCCACTTCCTTTTCTCTCGAGTGCTGCTGCAAAGGTTTGATAAACTGTGAAAGATTATTAGGCTTAAAAGGCAATGCAGGACAATGTCACAGATCGAACCTTTTAAAACACCCTTATCAAGTTCTATTCTAAAAACAGGTCACCACAGGTTGGGGTGCTTGGGGGTTTTTTAACCCAGGAGGCAGAACTCTCAACGAGATATTTAGTGTCACTGCATTATGGTTTATTTTCACAGGACAGGAAAATTTTGTCTCTTTCTTCTAAGAGCTCATCTCTCCAATGTCTTTCAAGAACAGGGATGTGAAGCTATACTTACCATCGATGATCATGAAAATAAAAAAAAGAGGGAATTCACACTCAATGCCATCAAAAAGCTGAAAAGAAGAAAAATTCAGACATTTCATCATTTTCATTGAAGGAAATATATCTGAATAATTCTGTTGAATAATTTCTAAGCAACAAAAGACAATTATAAACACAAAAACATTTTAGAATGTCAGTTTGTCATTTAGGTTACCACTCCTTAATCCTACGGCCACTTTAACTGTGCCTTTACATCTGCTGTGGCTCATTCTCAAGCAGAATGTTTAAACAACCTACTTTTTAATTTTTCAGAGAAACTATGGGGAAAAAAAAAGAAATAAATTTTCATTTAGATAACCTTTACTGATAAATATTGTGATCAAAAGCAAAATTGTTTTCTATGCACTCAGACTGTAGTCAGCTGTGAAATTAAATGAAATGATAAATAATTTCCTTATTTGTTATGTGAAATCAACTGTACCCTAAATGTAAATGAAAGCACATTCATTACAAAACAAGCCAATGACTCACTTGCTGACTTAGCAATCTCTGAAAACTGCACATGCAAATTACAAAATGCATCTCCTTCACTTGAAGCAATTAGGCATCACTGGGCAATTCAAATTACAATTACTGCAGAGAGGTGTCTGGCTTCCTTTTGTTTTCTTTTGGGGTGTTGGGAGGATTTTGTTTTGTTTGGCTTTGGGGTTTGTTTTCTTTTTCAAGTACTGCCTAAGCATTTTGGAAAACCACAATCTGTCCATAAGGTCATAGGTCAAGTATTCCTTTACCTTAATTTCTGCTGGTTTGTAGTACCGCCGGGTTCTGTCCTCCAGTGCTGTTCTGTACCCATCTCTCAGAAACCTTTTAAACCCGTATTTTCCTTTCAGTTTTCTGATAATTTTATCTAGTGTTTGACCAAACAAAACCTCATCATCCAAAGCAAATGCTGGGTAACTAAGACAGGGCAAAAGAGCTGCATCAGTATTCTGTAGGAGGAGATGGAGAAATAGGACGTTACACATTTAATTAGATTCCTGACAATTATTTGATGCACAAAGACTGTTTAACCTACTAAGTGAAATATAAGATAATGTTCCAAACTTATCTTTATCAAAATCCTAGTACTAACATACTTAAATAAGGTGCAAAATAAAACTTCTAAAGAGACATCAGGATAAACTACAACCCAAATATCCAGACAGAGGATTTGAAAGAGAACTCTGACTCAGAATCTGACCTGTTTTACAATTGATAATGTGCAGGTATAAGTGAAAACATTCTAAAACTTTGTGTTTTGTTGGTTTTTTAAAAATATATCCTCCAGGTTATTCCTGGAAAAAATACAAACATTTGGGTATCATATGCTCAAAAGAATCACAAATATTTTGTAAAGGTGTAGTGATTAAATTATCATTCCTGAACATCTTTTTCAGGAATAGTCTTCAGGTGCTTCAACAAACAAGCTTATCTGATTTACAATTAAGAGGATAAGGAAATAATTCCAGGAGAAAATATGAGCAACCTTCTCAAGAACCATGTGCACCTATTATAAATTAAAAACATAGAAAAATTACTAACCAGTGCATCACCATTACAGGTAAGCTTACAGAAACACAAAAGAGTATTCTTTTCTGCTGACATATTCAAGATATTCAACTGTTAAAAATAACGTTTTTGCCAATATGACTGACATGAACCCATAAAAAGAAGAAAAGGACACAAAGATTCCTTCTATGGGATAAGTAAGTAAGCTGTGAAATCAGCTTCTGCTGGAATATTTCAAGTCTCCAGCAAATAACAAACAGCAAGAGTTATAGAAGACCATTTGACTATAAAAAAGTAGCTGACAGTGCCTTTTATTTTAATTATCCAGCATTACAACTCTTCCATAATTCTTATCCACAATAAGTAAACTATTAATGTTGAAGATTATAACAGTCTGTTTCACGAACAAAAATGCTCTTACGTCCAAGAACATACAAAAAAGCAGAACTCTATTAACACTCATTTTAAATTACTGATTTTCAAAACCCAAATTCACCTTTGATGGTAGCACTGAAATAGATCTTTTTTTAACTAATCTATACTTATGTCGCTTAGATTTACTCACTGAGGAAATACATTTGTAACGGTAGTTTATAACAACAAGAAATTGTCTATATTCAGCAATTTATGATAAGCCAACCTTGAAGGCTTTTTTCCTAGACAAAAGAAAGAATTAAAGCTAAAACAAAAAGTGTTTCAAAAATGCAGGCACAGTGTATATTGGAAACTAGGCCAAAAGAAAAACAATCACCAAGACTGCAAAACCTCACTTCAGTTATTTCCAAATTTATTTTACAATTGTTTAGGAAGCTCCCAAGATGCTACCATTCTAACCTATGTATTAACAAAACAAAGAACACCACAGTAATTCTACTTCAGAAAAACAACTACAGCACAGTGACACTTAAGAAGCAAAAATTTAACACCTTCCCAGCAAATTCCCATCCTTATCAAGCAGAACATAAGGGCCATCATGCAACTAAGAATTCACATCCATTTATTTCCTCCACAGTCTGTCGAGGAGAATTTTATTTAATTACTTACATGAGACCTTGACTCTCGGGGCAGCAATGAACACAGAGTCTGCCTGTTACGATTATGGGCATCAAAATCCACAAATATAACAGACCAAGAGCAGCCCTGTAAACACATTACATTTGTTTAATGGAAAGGGAAGAAGGTTAGCTTATTCTGGGGAAACTAATTGGTTCTGTGTTTTATTTGGGTTATGCTGTCATAGTCTGGTATTCTGTTGGTAATTTCAATCAGAAAATATAACATCAAGTTGAAAATAATTTGGATTTTTAAACGCATTTAAGTATAGCCAAAATTAAATGATTTTATCTAACACTGATTATCAATTATATGATTCATTCAGGCTATTAACCTTTCCATTAATTCTTGAAAAATAACAACTGGATTAAGGACAAACAAAAAGAGTAGCTGTCCTTCCCTGTGACTGCAGGAAATGTTCCAAACAGTGATGTTGAATATTTCATTACAAGGCAGTTAGAACACATATTCAGCATAGAGGTATTGCTTAGATATTCAGCACAGGTACTGCTTTGGAAAAGGGCTTCCATAGCAAATAAAAATTGTCTGCTTTTCAGTTATTGTAAGGTCTGCATTGTTAACATCTACTCCTTGCAAAATCTATTTCCTAATAAGATTCTGTAATTCTACACTATATCTGCCACCTTTTTGATACCTCCCGAAACACTAAGAAAAATTCCCATATCTGAGAAATTATTTAAACACAATCAACAGTATTTAGAATTATTACCAGTAGGCAACTTCTTGCAAACTCAATGCAGTTTGTTAATGAAGAGGTATCTTCATATACATTCCAACTGATACTGAATCTCAGTATCACCCCACTGCCAACTCATTCCATTATGGTCATAAACATCAGACCATGAGTTTTCATAAATCCACCAAATTTCTCCTAAAAAGCACTCAGTTTCTTTGGTACACTACTCTCCCAGGGAGACTGTTCCAGAACCCTCCCTTTCTAATTAATAAACGCTTTCATTTCCAATTAAGTGTCTCCAGAAGTAACTGGCCACCTTTCTTTGGGTGTCAGTACTACCACCCACTGAGATGCCTTTCCAGAGGGTTTTTTCTGACTCACTCTTTAGCTGCACTCTAATTATACATAGTTATTATACAAATACTCAGCTTTTGCTTTACTAGGCTAAACAAAATGTTTTTTCCACTGTGCCCATGGAAAAAAATCTCAGTTTTCTTCATCATTCTAGTAAGATATATACTGAATAGTGCTAAGAATGCACACAAATAATCACATTTGCTTTGATGATTTGTTAATTTACTTTCTTCCTAATCCAGACTCTGATTATTCACAAATCTCTAAATTCATCTACAAGCTCTGAACACAACCTGCCTACGTGTGTGCATCTGCAGTTTCAAATTCTGTGCTACACTGAAGAATTCTTTGGGGATTCAAAAGCAGCCTAAACCCACAAGCATCTTGTCTTACAAATGAACTATTTTTCACTTCTCTAAAGACTGTAAAGTTCTGGAGTAAGGACACATTACAAAGGCTTGATTTATTTAAAGAAAATAAAATTGTTTTTAATATAGGACGTATAGCTCATAAACAAACAAGTGATTACACTCTGCCTAGGTCAGACTTTGAACATGTTTATCTTGTCACAAGCTGTCTGTCACCCCAGCAGTGATTCATGCAGGTTATATTGGTGCAGCTGCAGGTGCAAACAAATCTCTCTTGAGGGGCTCAACAGGATTTCTCAAAGCTGTTGGAACACAGCTGGAGTTAAGCACAAAGGCAAACTCTGCCATAGACTGAAGGTCAAAATGGTTTCTGTTTATGCCAACTAAATATCTCGGAAATAAATTCTCAAAGCATAACTGGTCTTGCTTCAGCAATTTATTCATCCATTTCAGAATTTAGTAAAAAATAATTTGAAAAAAAACCAGCAGCCGCATTTACTGGTGCTTGAAACTGTTGGGAAGGTAAAGATTACAGATAAATGTTATTTCTGAAATACAATGCATGTATAATGTCTGATCATTATTGAAGATTCTTACTAGCTCCTAGTTCTTAACACTTGACATCAGCTTTTAAAATGGATGACGTATCTTCCATTTGTACATTTTCTAAACCATTAATTTTGAAGAATATTCTTTTATTTTAGCTACAGACTACTGTAAGTATAACACCAAAAAGAAAGATGCACATACAAAGGGAATACAAGTCAGATATAAAAATCTCAGAAAAGGTTTGCTTTCCTAATTCATCCAAACCATGTGAAAAATTGGGAAAAGATTTTACAACTGTGCCACATATTGAAATTAAAAACCAGTAAAACAGTGGGATCATATAAAAGTAGTTTGTTTAAAGTCTTAATCAAAAACATAAGGGAAGCAGACAAAAGTAAGGTACTGTTTGCAGGTAGAAGAATATCATGAAGAGATACAGTCCTGAAGAAAAAAAATGTTTTGGCAACAAAGTTCTTGCTCAGACTAAGCTGGAACCATTATAGAAATTTTTTTTAAGGAAATAAAAAAAGTAATTCTTGATAGTAAGGGCACAGTGATTTTATCTGACAAATTCTCTACCAGTCAGTTTGCAAACCAACTTTTTTTAAAGCTGGAATCTAAAACTGCCCAACTCACAGTCTAAACCATTACTACTAAAAAAAAAGGAGAGAAAACAAACACATTTATTACCTGATTTCCAAAGAGATTGAAACCATTAATTGCTTCTAAAGCTGCTTTTGCCAGCCCCACGGAGCTGAGGAGAAAAAAACAAAATCCCAGAGGTATCATAATTCAAGCCCAGGCAAAAACTTAACACATTTGCCAGCTTTCAGAGCTATGATCTTCTCTTGATCTGAATTTTGTGCTTAACCTTTATGTTAATAAAATGATGACGCAGCAAATTTGGGGTTGTTTTGGCTTTTTTCCTTTTTTCTCTCAAACACTATTCAGCATTTTTATTTGTCTTCAAATGGCAGAGACCATCTGGAAAAAGTGCTTTTGCTCTCACCTTGCTACCAGACATCTGGCACTATGTATCTCAAGGTCTTGCTAGTAGTTTATTGACAGAGGATTTACTTCAGCACAATTTTTCAACCCAGTTCTCAAGCACTGAAGTTTAAAAGACTGATTTCTAGCTTTCCATATAATAAAAGAACTCATCAATCTGGATTCAGAACAGAAGGGTTTTCTGATGTCAACCATATAGTGATACATCTTTTATTTCACTTACCCCATGGCTAATATCTATCACAAACAAAACAAGACCCAGAAATACTATCACCAAGCTTTCAAGTAAGCAAGCTCACATTTAAAGACATTATGCACTAAAAATCACTAGATCATATAATTTAAAAACAAATTATATATTAATTTATTAAGAATCATGTAAATTATACAGTACAAATAAAAATATACACTTTAACAAAGCCTTTTCTTTAAGAAAGTGTAGTTTCGTACTTTCCTTGTGAGTATTTAAACAAAAAATAGTAGCAAAGAAACATTCTTCTCTTTTTCTCAGTTTTAAAGAATACATCAGCCAATTTCACTTACATCCATTCAACTGCAGTGAGGAGCTGAAGTATTAATATACACAGAAACCAGTGCATTTTTGGCATGTAGATTCCAAAATTCTAGATGTTTCAGGTCACAGGGCATCAGAAAGTAAAATATTAAATGAGCCAGTCCACCCTGAACTGACCTAAAATCCAATAATGCACACTATGCAAGCCATCATGCAGGCCATCATGCAAGCTATCATGCAAGTTCAGCTGCTGGCGCCAGGTTGCTGTCTTGGTGTTAAATTATGCTAAAACCATCCTGGTTCACCAGACTTCGAATATACATCCATTTTTTGAAACAAGATGTGGCAGATAAGCTACTCTGCGAGCTTGTAAATCTGTGACTACCAGTCCATCACTTCATAACTATAAAAGCCCAGTCTGAACTTCCATATAGCAGATTCTTCCACAGACTCCCTTGAAGTGTGGAGCTTCTCTCGTGAAGCAGGGACGTCTCTTCATGGTAACTCCCCAGGGGTTAAGAGACAGAGAGAGATCTGCCCGCTAGCCTGTATGGTGAGTTATATCAACCTCTACTTAATGATTGTTTCTTTTGCTAGCTTTGATACAATTGCTTTAATATAATTGTTTTGTTACAGTGCAATATATTATTTTGTTATATAGTACTCTACTAGTAGATTTTTTAGATTTTACACTGTGTAGTAAATAATTCTGATTAGGATCTTTTGTCCGTTCACTTGTTTGTTAATTTGTCATAATAAATAATTCATTTACATAAATCTTTCTGTTTTGGCATCATTAAAACCTGTAGGACAAAGTGGTTTAATCATACCTCTATAATTCCTTTCAATTTAAATCGCTAACACAGTCCAAGGCTAAGATGGGATTCAGCCACACCCAAACCCTTCCCCAAGAAGGAGTTTAGAAAGCAAGGGAGTCCTTCCTGCACCTCGAGACTCACCAGTAAGGTTTTGCTTTTTAAAACTTTGTCTAAGCCTTCCACTCTCCTGTGACAGCCAGTTCCCAACAGTGCTACAGTTTAAAAACATAATAGATAACACTCCCAGATTTCTGACAGCTCTATTGAACACAAACAGTCAAGGCAGCGAAAGGTCCTTGCACTTCCTATTCAGTGGTGACATACAAGTGTAGGAACTACAAACACTGCAGAGGTTCAGCTAATTAAACAAACACCTTTCACATTCTCTTAGGCGATCTGGTAAAACAGATTCAAAGCATCCAGTAAAACAAAGCTTACTGTAATTCTCCCACATCATTCATGAAACTAAAATTTTAAGTTACACCTTTGTCTCCCCTGAACTGCATTTCCTCTGACCAACGTGCCTTGAGCTGTCCCTGCTTCAGTTGTACATGAACTACAACAGGATTTTACTTCACTGACAACCCATATGCTATCCCTACATCTGTCCCACTACACAGAGTTTTTATAACACTGAGTTATAAAAAATATTCAGAAAATAATCACTAACATTCTCAACTTCTGTGTAAGAGGAGTTTTGACAGTATTGACAAACAGCTTCATTGTCCACCCACAAAAAGACTTAGAACAATCAAATTGTCAGAAACCAGCAAACAGGAACTGTGCTTTAATCTTTATTCTTCTATACTCCATGAAGCATTTTGGGATCAAAGCAAACCTTACCTTACTGTAAATAAATTTATTTGTCCTATTAATGTAAAATATGAAATTTCAAATGTTTACTAATCCATATTTTAAATATGGGATTTAATTACCATTACACAGAAAATATTGAAAATAATGAAAAAAATACAAGTCGGTTACAGAATTTTGCTTTTTAAGTATTACATTTACCTTTGTTGGTTTCAACAGTAGAAATGCTTTAGATACTGATTTCACATTTTATCATTTATAAACCTCCATCTTCCTTTCTGAAACACTGCCAGAAACAGTACTCATGGGATTCAATTCTAATTGGTTCAACAAGAGAAAGGTGACCAGCTTAACTACGTCCTGCTCTGAGCAGCTGCCATCAAACAGTGGTGAAATCCCTCAGTTTTTTGTCTTCTGATGATAAAAGCTTTTAGTACTGGAGAATATCATGAAGAAATAAACCGAACTCAGAAGTACTGTGGATATAATTATTTCTCTGGCTTTGTTTCAAATACCTAAACAAAAATGTAGTTGTTCTAAAAATTGCTCTATTCCAATTATCACCTAGTAATTGACCAAACAAATTGGCACGATGACTCAGAACAGAACTTTTCAGAGGAATTAAGTAGTATTACCAAATTGCATATACAGAAAATGAAAATCAGAGAAATCCTGCACACTGCAGTCTGTATCCCATTTTAAAACCTAATTCTTCTTTTCCCTTTCAAGTAACAGTTCTAATACCAACAGTCCTACATTTTCAGAGAAAAAAGTTACTGACAAAAGGTAGAGAAGCAATAAATGTTCGAGAATATTCAAATGTTCAACTGTATTCAGATAATGTAAAACTACTCAATCTGTCTACAAAATAGGCAAAATTCACGACACATGTATTCCCTCCTTGAAATCATCTGTATTTTACATAGTCTTTATTCAACAATAACAATAATGTTTACCATAAATAATGAGCATTTTTCTACCCCTAGTTATTCAAAGCCCCTGGAGATTTCTCTGCTCACACAAATATTACTTGCAAGTGACCATATAAATCTCTCAACATTATCAAGCATTCCCTTCACCAAACACACACTTACTACTTAGATTACCAGAGGTTTCATGGGTAAATTACAGGAAGAAGTTACTTTAAAAGAAAAAAAAGTCTGAGAAGAGCCTTCATACCAAGTATGTCTTCAAAAGAGTGAACAAACAAACAACATAGCACACTTCAGGATTATGATCACACTTCAGACACTCGTTCATTCCTACTGATTAATGCCCTCCTGTTGGGCAAATTACAAGAGAGGATTTATAATAAACATTATGCCCATGTCTTTGTAGAGAAAATACATTCTTCATACTCTATAATTTAGTAACAGAAGAAATAGGCGGTTTTAACAGTATGAATTAATGGCAAAATGTATTTTAATAAATGTTCCTTCCCCCACTCAGCAACCCACCATAAACATACTGTATAAACATGCGGGACTCAACGCCCAGAGAAAAAGGTGCTTACTTTGAGATGGCCCTAAAGAAAACCAAACTCAAACCCTCCAGAAATATTCCTCTGAAAATTTCAGAGGATCATTAAGTCATCAGCTGTAGGGAACATATGGAACTCATCTAATCCATTATGAAACCACACTTGAAGCCAGATGTGATAACCAAGACCAATTCAATTAAACCACAGCCTCATCTGGACAAGTCTCAAAAACCTCCAACGATGGAGATTCTGTAACTTCTTTTGAGTATCCTGTTCTGGCCCTTCACTGTGCTTCAAATGAAAAGATTTCTTCCTAATGTCCACACTGAACCTCACCAGGAGCAATCTGAAGACCTTACTGTAGCTGCCCATTATTGTGATGTGGCAAGGATTATCAAGAGCAGACTTGTAATCATAATACTAATACATTTGACCTTGAGCCACATTTAGGGCAGGGGAAGGTGAGACTAACCTAGTGAGACTGTACTTCCAGCTTGCTAAAAAATATTTAGTAAATGCACTTAAACATCATTCGTAATTCCCAGTAACTTCTAACTGTTAGATTCACTCTTCTCAGTAAAATACCAGAGGGCAAACACTAAAATTTTAATATTCTTAGCAACTGCTAATCAAAATACACCTTAAAGCATATACATCTCTAATCCTCCTCCCATTCAGCTGCTTGCCTCCATCCAAGTGCTGTGCATTTGAACTGGGACATCAAACACCACAGAGGATGTTAAAAATAAGTAAACAAGAAAAAAATCCTACATCAGTAATAATAATTTTGTAACTATATAAATCAAAATAGAGCAAGGAATAATAGCACTATAGCAATATAACACCTGTTCTACAGAGAAGAGCAAGATTGAGGCTCTGCAGTCCCAGACTCAGAATATGAAGATGCTGCATTTCAGCAATTTCATTTTTCTCACAGTACATATGGGAGATGTCAAAGACGTTTTGCAGAGGTATCAGCAGATGCCTGGAGAACAGTTTGATCAAATGGTTACAGGACAAATTAATTTTTCAGAAGTTCAGCCATTCAGGAAGGGGATCATACTGCAATAAAAGCTGTTACAAATCCTGCCTTTGAACCAATAAAAGCCGTCAATTTGCACACATCAGTGCAGACCTGCTCCACAGAGTGTTCTGCTATTTATCATTTATTACAAGTGTTTTGAGCTGTACCAAGATGGAATACCAAGACTGTGAAGGTTTAAAATATCTGCATCTTTTAACACAGGCCATAATTTTACAGCTACTATTCATAGACTCCCTCTTATGTAATATCTTCTTTAAAAAGAAAGCCTCTTTCAATAAAAAACAAGAATTAATTTCTCACTCTGAAAGCAAACACACATTGTATGTAGATTTACAGCGTAGGTTTGGAGGGTCAGGAGGACACCACACTGAACACTGAAATTAAGAGACTGGCTTGGGGTCCATAATCACTGAAGGCAGACATACACCATTTGTTAGTAGACCTGATGGTTGTAATTGCTTCATCAATTTTAAAAAAAAAAATAGTTTTTAGAGCTCTCTTTGGCAGATCCACTACACCACGAGCATAACAAAGTACATGGAATATCTTAGCTTTCCTCAATAATATCTAAATACATCTTTTGATGCATGTTCCTCTTCCTTTTTTTCTGATTTATGAGAACAAGGGAAATTGCCTACCAGCTTTCTACAGCAAAGCAGAGTATCAACATGCACACAAAGAAAGATAAATAGGGGCAATACTTGTTTCGGATGACCAAAGTCTACTTCTTAAATTAGGACCAAGTTCTGTGTTTCCTTTTGTGTTAGTTCAATGATCTGTTAGATTGGCTCAGTCCATCTCACAGCACTTCACCTTAGAGAAACCAACCTATAAATGTCAGTCTAGATTAAGACAGAACAACAAGCCCATTTCCATCTGCTTAAAAGATGTTCAGTTTTCCCTGGAGGAAATTCACATACTGAATAACCAGAATGCTGCAAACAACAGGAGACACAGGAGTTTGTGTTCCTTTTGCACATTTGTACAAAAGGTGAGATGTGGAAGGAAGTATATGATTCTCTACATGAATGCTCATATAGTCTGCCATTTGACAATTTTACAGACAGAGGAAAAAAAACCCAGCTAACAAACAAAGCAGATCATATAATAACAGTTTTGATTTTTTCAGTTCTCATATTGGTACAAAGGTTCTGTAAAAGCCCTGAAAAAAAAACAACTAAATTGAGTGTTTTGCTGTAATGGCATGTAATTAGACCTATAGGTTAAAATATACGTGACGGTACGTGGACTCAGAAAAAATTTCCATTCTCAAATGAGAATACACGTTCATTGCAATATTGAAAACTGGAAGAAACACATGTATTCTTTGCAAGCCCTTGGTAATTAGGATGATCAACAATATTTTAAAAATCCTAAGATATCCAAGCTATAGTCATTTTTATGAATAATAAAACCTCAGAAGTCAAGAAGTGAAGAAAACAACAGTAACACTAGAAAAATCAAGCTGTCAGATTACAGACTTGATCCTTCAAGACAGACAGCACATAAGCAATTCCACTGAAGTGAACAGGACCACTATAACATTAAAATGTTAAGAACATTGCTAACTGTCTGTTGGGACAGGGATCAGAATGTCTAGTTGCTTGTAGCATCTGAAGAACCTGGAAAAAGGCTCGGCACTGGGCTGGCCTCCAGTGTCCAGCATCTTCTTCCCACCATGGTGGAGATGAGAAAATCTAGACTCATGATTCAACACCTTTTTAAAGCAGAGTACTCCTAACCATTCTTGTGAATCCAATCTATTGCATGTGCCTAAAGGGTCTGAACAATCCTGAACACAATTTTCAGAATTATATGCATGCAGCTGCACATAATTATTGGAATTTGAATACTCAAACAGCTAAGCATCTATGTGGTTCTTTCAGCATGCATATGATGATGAAATTATCTTCACATTTTCCCAAAATACATCTCTCCGTCTTTAGAGAACCTTAATTTAGTTCAAACAGTATTTTAATGCATTATTATTTTTAACTCACTCCATGAACTCTTTTGATTCATTTACTTGCTTTGACTGACAGAGCCACATTTGCTCACCCACCTTGAATGCAGCTCTGGGCTGCCATTGTTGTATTTACTTCCTCTTTCCCAGACACCAAAATCTGGTACACGATAGGCCCTCTCTACACAAAACACAAGGTTTTGGATAAAGGACACCTACAGGAAAAAAAGGAAAAGTGATTGAAGGAAAATGAAACCAGTTTTTCTATTCATTTTTTTTCCAAGAGACAAAACAGTTATTCCTCAGCCATCATAATTCCAGCAATTTCTGTCTGAATCCAGAGCATGATGTACCCAAGCTCAGGTATTCTCCTTAAGACCAGTTCTTAATCACAAAATATTAAGAGGTCTCCAAATGAGGTGACAATGTGAATTTATGCAAAAGTTCCTCCAAAGCCAGGGATAAAAATTATTTCATATTCAAGACGCATATTTGAAGAGTTACAAAAAGGTGAGCTTTCAAAAAAGATTTATTCTACAAACTTCAGAATCCAAAAGAAATTATATCCTGCAAGATTAGGACAGAAATCTTGGTGCTGTTTCTTAATTAATTTTAAGGGAGTCGACGTGCCCAAGTTTATTATATTAGCTCCAGATAATACATACTTATGCAGATTCAAACACACTCCTTTATAAACATGAATAAAACCCTAAACCAATTTATTATAATTAGAATCTCCCTGGATCAACATGTTTCAACTGAATACTAAGGTATTGAAGGGTATTTTAAGGTATTTAAGGTGTATTCAACTATAGCTGGGGACCTATTTAAGCAGATAATTTTTACTCATTTGCACTGTTGAAAAAGACATTTGGAGTTGCTCAACTGTAGAAAAATTAAACTGATCATAAGTTTTACAGTTCAGTTCAAACAGTCCACAGATTAGAGCTTAGAGAAAATTTAACCACAAACACAAAATTTGCGCTGGTTCATCCATCTAAATTATTCTAGGGGACTCTGATAAAGAGAACATTGCAATGGCTAAATACACAACCATATTGGGGAACAACAGAGAAGGATCAACTTTACTACAGTCATGTGATTTTTATTTTTTAATGAGCTACGAAACAAAACCCAAATCTTTTACTGAAAGGTATTTGCTTTCATTTTCACTTATCTTTATACTTCTGTTTGGTCTTTTCTCTTCATGTTTCTTTAAATCTTAAAAATTTAGTATTTCAGATACACTCTTTATGCTAATACCAGTCCACCAGCAATATTATAATTCTAGACACACTTGTCTCTCTCTATATAGTATGCCTCTGCTAAAATTTCACCTGTACCCTAAATCTTTTCATAGCTATTACTTTCAAGACAACACTGTCCCACTCCTTAGATATGCCCATTCCTTAGATGTTCATCTCTGTAATTTAGCATTTGGTTGTATTAAAATGAACTTTCTGTGAATGAAGCCAGAATACCCAGTGATTAAGGGTGTGGCTTCTCCTATCTCTATCAATAACTGAAATTGAGATGTATCAGCTAAATGAAGAAGGAAAGAGCACCACATAGAAATACATAACTTTACTGATTACTTCTGCCAGTGATGATGATTGGAACACACATTAAAAAAAGTCAATTACAGATATTTTATGAGACTAACTAAGGGTTTCCAAACAGCAGAATTACAGAAAAAGGCAGCAGGAAGCTTGTTGCAAACCAAAACCTTCAGAAAATATTTCATTCATATCACAAGCATGTAAATGCTATAACCAAGTCAATGCTGTGGCACTTAACAGAAATTATGGATTGTGTGTGTCAAGCTTATTTATCCAGAAGTTGAGCATGTGGAGATCGAGGTGTAATAAAGAACACACACACAGCATGGATGACTGCAAACACTCATGTAACTGTTTAACCTGCTCTCACTCATTGCCACAATCATACACTGTTATCTTTGTTATGGATGCAAAGATGCGATTAAATTAATTTTTCAACTGCCAACAGATGAAACTGGAGGGTAACTCACTGACAGCTGCCATGGCTGACATCAAGCAGGCGGGGATTGCCTCTAAAGCCAAGAGTTCTGTGTACAAAAACATATTTCTGCAGACAGCTTGCCAAATATCAGCCATCTGCCAGCACCTTCCACTGGGCAAGCACTGGTTCTCCATGGAAGGAAAGAGCCTAAATACACCCTGCAATGGCATCACTGGGAAGAAATCTCCAGCTTGGTGTCTGGGGAGCAGATTGCCACATCCACAATGCCCCTATGTGAACATTCCCTAAACACACAGGGAAACTTGGAAACACTGTCATTATGTGGAGTTATAAGATCTGAGAATAAAGGCAACTGTTGGAGCTACACAGAGAATAACAGAACATATGGGTCTGTGGTAAAATAATCTTGTATAAATCCCCACAGTCCAGAGATTTATAGGGTACAGTTGCAAAGAAAACTACATCCTGACAAGGAATGAATATCCACTGACTGGAGAGTCTGTACACATGCACTTTTTCTGCAGAATCTGTAATTAAATATAAACATCTGGAGGATAATATAAATTATATATCAAGCTAAGTAAATACTTAATTATATACATTTGCCTCCTCACAGATGTAAAGGCAATTCAGACAAAATAGGAGAGACCTATCATATGATTTGACTAAGCAAGAAAGGAGACATGTTGCAACATTCAGTCCTCTCATTATCAAAAAAAAAATAGATTAATGAAGATGCACGTTTTAGAAATATAATGCAAATACACTGTTACTGGAAAATTCTCCCTTTATTTTTTAAAAGGTAGTACTATAAGTGCATTTAAGCTTTTTAAGGCAATACAGCAGCAACTATTAAATAGAACAGAGTAAATTTAATACAAATCCAGTTTAAGAAATTGGAAGAAAAAAAATTTAAAAAAACACATACATCTGTGCTTTCCATTCTGTATCAAAACATAACCTCATTTTAGAGCAGGACAGCAGGTTGTCCTCACATGACTTGTCCTCAAGTCACAGCCACAGTGGCTATTATTATCTTATTTACAGAAGAGTTAACAATCTCTACAAACATCTCTCACCATGACATAAAATGGTTTTTTTTAATTGAAGAAACAGTAAAAATTCTTAACACCCACAGGTTCATATGTATTTGAACAAAGTCCTTCAGCTTTCCAGAAAATTAATCTCATTATTTATTGTATTGAAATTCCACTGGACAGGATGTACTGACAGTTTGAAATAATGTGAAAATTGAGAACAACACAATTAGAAGTTAACTGTCCTAACAGACCTTTTAATTCTTGACTTTGTACCTTTCAGAAATAGCAAGGAACTATAAAAATTTTCAATGTCATGTTACATTTACTCTTTGCATATTTAACACCTTTTCAGCTATTAAATTATTGCACTATCCATTAATTCATCTTTTCTGACTTACACTAAAAGCAAATAGTACCTGCAGGGTATTTTCAGAACAATTAGTTTACAGTTGGTAATTAAATAAAACCAAGAAAGAACATAAACAACTTGAAGCACGTGTTTTAGGATCAGAAATCGATTTGTACCTCATCTGTGTTGTAGATAATCTGCAGCCCCGAAGAGATCATCTCAACCAAATAGAGGAGAAATAATGACACAGCATCGATCTGAAGTAATTAAACACAGAAAGGAAACTATAATTAACTTTATGTTTATTGGAGTCAGATAAACAAATTAAATGTGGTATTATTCACTAACAAAGATGGTCTCACTATAACACAGTTTTGCTTCTTTAAAAACATTATCCTAGACCTAATGATGGGGAGACAATCGATAGATTTCTTGCCACAAAGAAGCATTGTCCTCTAAAACTTCTGATGTATTATCATTTTTTAAATTATTTCATACTATGCTGTCAAAATATGCTATCAAAGCACACTGCTTTGACCCACAGGCAATCACTGTAGCCACGAACTGTTTCATGTTTACATATATAACCATTTATTAGCAAGTAGATTACCAAAAAGGTAAGTATTATACTGAATAGTATACAGCACACCTAGAAAGCAAATCACTTCATCCCTAGTGGGAATTTTAGTGTTATCAGCTGACAGGAGTATAATTACAACATTCAGATATGATTAGATTTGTGAAAAACTATTTTTTTGTAGCTGTACACAGCATTTATTATTAACAGTAATTACCTTCAGCAGCTATACAGACGAGCATCATGATGTCAATTCATTGATTAATCAAAGGAAACAGCTGGATTGTTTTTTTATTGCAGAATTCTACTATAAATGAGAATTTGTATAACTCCAACAGAAAAAGTTTCTCACAGCAGCTTGCTTCAATGAGGTAAAACCCCACAATCTCAGTACATAAAATTTAGAGAAACCCTCTAGAACTTTTAATCCAATTTTTTAACTGGATTCCTATCTGAAATATAGCAGATTAAAAATTAGGTCCAAATTTTAAAAATTTGGAGATTTAAATTTAAAGATTTAAATATCCGTCTCCAGTTCCTTAATACAAACTGAAAAGCACCAAGTACAGCAATAAGAGCTACATAATATATTCTATTTTTCCCATCTGAATCCCCTAAGTTACTCTGTACCCTGTTGTCTCCACAGAGCTGAAAAGCCTCTATTTTCTGATGTGTGCTTATGACAGAAGCGAATGTGCATTCATGTTATGGGAAGGGTTGAGCTGCCACAAAAACCAGACTTTAAACTCTCATGTACTGCTCCCCAGGTCCCAAAATTGTCTCCTCCTGCAGATAAAAGATGTGCATTTTCAGGGAGCTCCACAAAGAAGTCCAAAATGCTAACTCAGGATAACTGCATAAAGCATTTTTCTCAGAACACACATTGAATCCAACACGTTTATTGTACAAACTATTCAAGTAACGTTGTCACCATGAAATTAAATAATTATCAACCTACTGTCAGTTCTGAATAACTTCACTAGCAATTTCTGAACGAAAGACTATGCAGACTAAGGAATGCAAAATAAGGCCACGAAAGCAAAGAAGGGTCTGAAAGTGAAGAAGAGAGGGAGGAAAAAAAAGAAAGGAGTAGATCAAAACTTTGAAAAATGAAAGACTAAAACATCAAATTAGGCAATGAATCTGACTAGGAACCACTACAGAAAGAAGTGAAGAACAATTCCTAGCTAGACAAAGCTGTTGTCAGTGTATATTAAAATCTTTACTACGAATGAAAATTTCTCAAACTTATGGAAAATTAAGCTGGGAACATTCATGCTCACTGTAAGATTACACTAAATCTTTCACTTTACTGACTACAACATTTTTTTGCCAGGATTATTTATTGACAGCCCTCTGTTGTTCTCAAAAGAAGAAACTTTGTAAACATCCAACCATCTACCTCTAGAATCCCACAGTTATTTCAGTACCTTCTGACCAAAACATATCACTGAGTTATTTGAAAATAGTCTATCTTTCACAAAAAGATGCAGAAGAAACCTCAGTTTTACCACATACAGCACATTTAACACAAGTCTAACCAAACTGAGACAGCTGCATTATGGAAGAATGGAGACAACAATAACATTATTAAAAATCAGCCAAACTTTTACATATGCATGCATGTGTTACCTGAAGGTGCCCATACTCCTCATGGGAGAACACCTCATCTCCAGTGTGTGCATTGAACACAGAATGTAGACATGCAGATGGTTTGGGGTCTTGCTTAAATTTCTGAACCTAAAGGTCAATGAAAGGCAAAACATAAAATCAAAGTCAATAATGTCAGTATGATTGGCAACCACAGATTCACTATATATTTCAGGTATTAAAAAATTCCTCCATATCGCCACTAAGTAAAACTTATAAACAAGAGTTCCTGACACTTAACAGAATCTATAGTTATCATGTCTATTCCATGAACACATTAAATACATATCAGATCATAAGTCATATGTTCATTAGCAACAGAATACAACATCTGCAATTTTTGTTACAAGCAGTAGTATTGTTCAAGTCATGTCTTGGGCATATATAATTCCTATTATTATTAAAAACCATCTTCCTTCTACATGAGGCCAGCACATACACAGTCTCTCAGAATAAAGTCCAGCTTGATTTATTTCTGTTAGGTACTAGAAAGTGTTTATTACTACACTGTGGGAAAAGAAAAGCATCTGTAGTAAACAAGACAAAACCTGACAAGCAGGATGTCAGCAGTGTGACACCTGTGTTAATCTAACACTCATTATTTCTATCTGCACTCAGCATCCTCAAAAACCAACAACTGAATGTCAAAGAGAAAAACAACAGCTCAAATGCAACAAGATCAATTTAGGTCAAGATTATTTAAAGATATGAGACCACAAAGAAAGAGATTATGAAAAAAGAAAAAATATGTCAGCATAAATACAATTGGCAACACATCTGATTTACTTATTATTATTGTTACTGGTATCACATGCCTATGAACTTTTCATTTCAGTTTGTGTGCTCAGCTGTGATGAAGGCTATGTGGTTACATGAAAACTATTTCTAATAATACAGTTAAAAGTCAGTTACATGAAACTTAAAGTAATCATATGGAATATACATATTTAACTACTTCTAGAATTACTGCTAACTACTATGCAAAAGTAATCCACCATATCTAAATTTTAAGGAGAACCCTGAATATTCAAGAATATTCAAGAATATTCAGGGTATACTCACAAGAGGACTATGGGTTGAATAAATCAACTGTGTTATAACATAAGTAAATTACTGTTTCCTTATTCATATTGGGCTGTTGCCCTTCTCAACTTACACCATTAAGTCAAAGAATACTGGAAAGTGGCTGCTAAAGGAACCAAGCAAAATAATCAAAATGATCACCTAGATAAGGAGAACATCCACAAAAGCAATAACCAAGATAACAGTGCAAAGAAAAGTCTCCAGCCTTAACTAAAAGAAGTTCTACATCTTTCCATTTAATCACTAAAATGACATAAACCCACCCACAATTACTAATGGAGTAATATTTAAATAGGATAACTAACTGCAAAATGAACCCCAAGAAGTTTCAAATACACCCTGCGTTTTACTTCACCAAACACTCGTGCCTTGTACACCCTAAAACAATGCTGTGGCCCGACAACAACAAAGCAGCTGTTCTGAGCTGGGCCACACAGTAGCACTGCATTCCCCTTTGGAATTTTATCTATGTTTAGAAGTTAGTTTTCACAGTTTAATTAATCCCTTAGAATGAAGCCAGTGCTTGTGTCCACACTACAGTGTTTTACCTTATCCGCCTGGCGCATGTAGCAGTAGAGAATTCCTCTCATACACTTTATAGCAGAATGCTCCAGCTCATGAGTCCTCCCCTTGTCATCATCAATACGCCTGGGTAAGAGAGATAACTCGTAAAACAAATTGGAAATGCATTAGCAGGGAAAAAAAGGAGACATTAATGCTTTGGAATATTAAGTATTTAACTAATGCTGTTGCATAGTGGTGCCCTCACCCGTATCAAGATATTTATTGCCCTATTCATCCTTCCTTATTAAAAATAATAATAATAAAATGAGGGGGTTTTTTGCAGTTTGTCTTGCAACTTACACAAACATTCCTATTTCAAAATTTAAAAAGAAAAATAAGTCCTTACTGATATAACGTTCAGTGTCTTGCAAGGAAATGGATTGTTAGTCCCTGCATCAAGCCTGCTAATGCTCTGAACTCTCCTACTTTTGAAACTAGCAGTATTCCTTGAGTACTTTTTGCCACGAGAACCTATTTTTAATAGCATGCATTAATGTCTCTGCTACAAATATTGGTACTAATTACATTATACAAAAACCTGTTTACTTACCAGAAGTAGAGTGACATTTTTAACTTAGTCCTTACATAAATATTCTTATTGAGATTCGGAAACATGTACCATCTCTATGGGTTTACGAATCTATTTTTGATAAAGGTTCATCTTTTAAACCCTTCCTGGGGAACTGAATAACAGAAAGAACGTAAGAGGTGTGAGCTGAGAGGTTACTCACCTGTAAGCAAGGGCCAATGCCCAGGCACAGGCAGCACAGTAAAGACTGTCGTGTACTTTTGCCTTTTGGTTATCCACATAGGTCTTGGTAGGAAACAGACCTGTGGTTGGGCTCTGATGGAGCAGCAAAGTTGATTTAACTGGAAAAAGGAAAAATAAAAAGGCTAGTAACAACATTTATATTTCTTCCAGTTTCTAAATTGATTTTCAGGAATAAATCAAGGCATGAACAACCTGTTAGAGCATGTACAAATAACCCAAGAGAAAGAAAGGTAAGGAGAAACACAAAAAAAATTTGCCATGTTGTTTTTTCAGTCAAATTAGACCTTTTTACCAAAAAACCCAACAGTATTCAAGACTATTTATATGACTCTGTTCCAGTACAACCCACTTTGTACAGAATCTCCACAATACAACCCAGTAATTTCCTCTTTATGAAAAGAGACGAAAAAAGTGACTACAGTATGACAACTGCCTCCCCAGTCATTTAGATACTTTCTCTCTCCAGAACCTTACATTCATAAAAATTACATTTTTAACTTAGGCCATATGATTGTATTGATATTTATAAAAGAAAGGAGAGAGTAAGTAAGGAGAAAGGATAACTACAATTGTTTAGTACCTTGACATAAAAATAGAGCAAGATAGAAACTTTCAGGTTGTCAAAACTGACTTGGAAAAAAAAATAAATATTACCTTGATTCTTTTTGTACTTTAATATTTTTCAATTTGTGAAATTGTGTGTTGCAAGATTGCAACTGGGCTTACTGCCCTCAAACATGACCTTTCTAACAATAATCTGTCCAGTATAAGACAGGAAAGCAGGGGGTGTTTTTCCCAGATTGTTATCAAGCATTGATTTTCAAAAAGCCTCTTTATGCATGTATTAGAAATTAAGTATTCTAAA